>NW_027046236.1:0-29526 GCF_025399875.1 Dalotia coriaria | reverse complement strand
CAAAATAACGCTTAAAACGCGAAAAAAAGCTTAAAAAAACGTGCTGTTTTGCTAAAAATAAGCATTTTCGCATTTTAGATCGTTGAAATCGTTCAATTAGAAGCAATATTAATAAAAACGAATAATAAAAATTCGTCGTTTTTATACTGTTTTACGCTTTAAAAACGCAGATTAAACCCTCAAAACGGCGTTTTCCCAAAAAAGCATTTTCAAGCATTTTAGATCGTTGAAACCGTTCAAATAGACGCAAAAAAATAAAAATCGAATAATAAAATTTCGTCTTTTTTATGCTGTTTACGGCTTAAAAACGCAGAATAAGCTCAAAACGTGCTGTTTTGCTAAAAAAAGCATTTTCAAGCATTTTAGAACGTGAAATCGTCAAATAGACGCAATATTAATAAAACGAATAATAAAAATTTCGTCGTTTTTATGCTGTTTTACGCGTTAAAACGCAGATTAAAGCTCAAAACGTGCTGTTTTGTAAAATAAGCATTTTCGCATTTAGATCGTTGAAATAGTTCAAATAGAAGCAATATTAATAAAACAAAATAAAAAATTCGTCGTTTTATGTTGTTTTAGGCGTTAAAAACGCAGAAAACCCTCAAAACGGCTGTTTTGAAAAAAATAAGCATTTTCAAGCATTTTAGATCGCTGAAATCGTTCAAATAGACGCAAATTAATAAAACGAATAAAAAAATTTCCGTCGTTTTTATGCTGTTTTACGCGTTAAAACGCTGATTAAAGCTAAAAACGTGCTGTTTGCTAAAATAAGCATTTTCAAGATTTTAGATCGTGAAATCGTTCAAATAGATGCAAATTAATAAAACGAATAATAAAAAATTTCGTCGTTTTATGTTGTTTTACGCTTTAAAAAACGCTGAAAAGCCCAAAACGTGCTGTTTTGCTAAAATAAGCATTTCAAGCATTCTAGATCGCTGAAACGCCCCAAAAGACGCAATAAAAAATAAAAAAAATAAAAATTTCCCGTCGTTTTTATGTTGCTCTTACGCGTAAAACGCAGAATAAAGCCCAAAACGTCCCTGTTTTGGTAAAAAAAGCATTTTCGCATTTTGATCGTTGAAATCGTTCAAATAGAAGCAAATTTAATAAAAAACAAAAAAAAACGTCGTTTTATGCTACGCGAAAACGCAGATTAAAGCTCAAAAGGGCTGTTTTGCTAAATAAGCATTTTCAAGCATTTTGGGATCGTTGAAATCGTTCAAATAGAAGCAATATTAATAAAAACGAATAATAAAAAATTCGTCGTTTTATGTGTTTACGCGTTAAAACGCAGATTAAAGCTAAAAAGGGCTGTTTTGCTAAAATAAGCATTTTCAAGCATTTTAGAACGTTGAAATCGTTAAAAATAGAAGCAGTATTAATAAAAAACGAATAAAAAAAAATTGTCGTTTTATGCTGTTTTACGCGATAAAACGCAGATTAAAGCCTCAAAACGTGCTGTTTTGCTAATATAAGCATTTTCAAGCATTTTTAGATCGGGGAAATCGTTCAAAGACGCAATATTAATAAAAACGAATAATAAAAATTCTGCCGTTTTATGTTGTTTTACGCGTTAAAACGCAGATTAAATCTCAAAACGTGCTGTTTGCTAAAATAAGCATTTTCAAGCATTTTAGATCGTTGAAATCGTTCAAATAGAAGAAATATAATAAAAACGAATAAAAAAAAATTGTCGTTTTATGTGTTTTACGCGTTAAAACGCAGAAAAGCCAAACGTGCTGTTTTGTAAAATAAGCATTTTCGCATTTTAGATCGTGAAATCGTTAAATAGAAGCTATTAATAAAAACGAATAATAAAAATCTGTCGTTTTATGCTGTTTTACGCGTTAAAACGCTGATTAAAGCTAAAAACGTGCTTTTTTAAAAATAAGCTTTTTCCATTTTATGGGAAATCGTCCAAAAGAGCAAATTAAAAAAAAACGAAAAAAAAAAAACGCGTTTTATGTGTTTTAGGTTTTAAAAACCAAAAAACTCAAAACCGTTTTTTAAAAAAAATGCATTTTAATTTTTAATCGTTAAATTTTCAAAAAAATATTAAAAAAAAACGAAAAATTTTCGCGTTTTATGCTGTTTTACGCGTTAAAACGCAGATTAAAGCTCAAAAGGGCTGTTTTGCTAAAATAAGCATTTTCAAGAAGATCGTTGAAATCGTTCAAATGGGCAAATAAAAAAAAAAATTTTTTTCGTTTTAGTTTTTTTTAGCTAAAAACGCGAAAAAACCAAAAGCTTTTAAAAAAGCATTTTGATTTTAATCAAATGCAAATAAAAAATTAAAAAAAAACGTTAAAAAAAACTGTTTTAGGTTTTTTTACGCTTTAAAAACCGAAAAAGCTCAAAAGGTTTTTAAAAAAGCATTTTAATTTTTAACCGTTAAACGCAAATAAAATAAAAAAAAAAAAAAATAAAATTTTCGTTTTAGCTTTTTTACGCGTTAAAACCAAATGCAAAAAAGGCTTTTTAAAAAAAGCATTTTAATTTTTAACGTTAAAACGTTAAAAACCAATAAAAAAAAAACGTTTAAAAATTTCGCTTTTTATGCATTTAGCTTAAACGGGGCCCTAAAGGTTTTTCAAAATAAGATTTTAAATTTTAATGGAAATTTCAAAAGAAGCTTTAAATAAAAACGAAAATAAAAAACGTGTTTTGCTTTTAGCAAAAAAAGGGGAATTAAAGCCCCAAAACCTTTTTTCAAATAAGCTTTTTCCCGAATTAAACCCTGTCGTTTAGCGTTTAAAAAAAAACAAAAAAAAAAAAAATTTCGTCGTTTTTGCTTTTTTCGCTTAAAAAGTGTTAAAGCTAAAAGGGTTTTTTTAAAAAGCATTTTAAATTTTAGATTAAATTTAAAATAAAGCTTTAAAAAAAAACGAATAAAAAAACGTCTTTTTTTGCTTTTTGCTTAAAAGAAATTAAAAACTAAAATCTTTTTTAAAAATAACTTTTTAAAAAATTTATAATTTGTCGTTAAATGCGTTTAAATAAAACGAAAAAAAATTTGGGTTTTTTATTGTTTTGCAAAAAAACCTTTAAAGTCAAAAGGCTTTTTTAAAAAAGATTTTAAATTTTTTTAATCGTTAAACGTTAAAGGGCAATTAAAAACAAAAAAAAATTGTTTTTAGCTTTTAGGTTAAAACGCGGCAAGCTCAAAACGTGCTGTTTTGCTAAATAAGCATTTTTCAAGCATTTTAGATCGTTGAAATCGTTCAAATAGACGCAATATTAATAAAAACGAATAATAAAAATTTCGTCGTTTTTATGCTGCTTTACGCGTTAAAACGCAGATTAAAGCTCAAAACGTGCTGTTTTGCTGAAATAATCATTTTCAGCATTTTTAGATCGTCGTTCAAATAGAAGCAATATTAATAAAAGCAGATAATAAAAATTCGTCGTTTTTTTATGCTGTTTACGCATTAAAACGCAGATTAAACTCAAAACGTGCTGTTTTGCAAATAAAGCATTGCAAGCGGCTTTAGATCGTTGGAAATCGTTCAAATAGACGCATAAAAATAAAAACGGGCAGCAAGGCACCGTTGTTTTTATGCTGTTTTTGTGCGCGTTAAACGCGGAATAAAGCTCAAAACGGTGCTGTTTTTGCTTCAAGCCAGCATTTTCAAGCGTTTAGATCGTTGAAATCGTTCAAATAAGACGCAATGGCAAAACGAATAATAAAAAATTCGTCGTTTTATGCTGTTTTACGCGTAGCTTGCCAGATTAAAACTCAAAACGTGCTGTTTTGCTAAAATAAGCATTTTCAAGCATTTTGGAGTCGTTGAAATCGTTTCAAATAGAAGCAATATTAATAAAACGAATAATAAAATTTCGTCGTTTTTATGCTGTTTTACGCGTTAAAACGCAGATTAAAGCTCAAAACGTGCTGTTTTGCTAAAATAAAGCATTTTTAAAGCATTTTAGATCGTTGAAATCGTTTAAATAGAAGCAATATTAATAAAAACGGAATAATAAAAAATTCGTCATTTTATGCTGTTTTTACGCGTTAAAACGCAGATTAAAACTCAAAACGTGCTGTTTTGCTAAAATAACATTTTCAGGCATTTTTAGATCGTTGGGAAATGTTCAAATAGACGCAATATTAATAAAAACGAATAATAAAAATTTCGTCGTTTTTATGCTGTTTACGCGCGTTAAAACGCAGAATAAAACTCAAAACGTGCTGTTTTTGCTAAAATAAGCATTTTCAAGCATTTTAGATCGTTTGAAATCTACGTTCAAATAGACACCAATAAAATAAAACGAATGGCAAATTTCGTCACGTTTTTGTACTTGTTTTACGCGTTAAAACGCAGATTAAAGCTCAAATCGTGCTGTTTGCTAAAATAAGCATTTTCAAGCATTACCCAGATCGTTGAAATCGTTCAAATAGACATATATTAATAAAAACGTGTAAAATTTCGTCGACTTTATGCCATTTTACGCGTTAAAACGCAGAATAAAACTCAAAACGTGCTGTTTTGCTAAAATAAGCATTTTCAAGCATTTTTACACAGATCCTTGAAATCGTTCAAATGAAGCAATATTAATAAAGCGAATAATAAAAATTCGTCGTTTTATGCTGTTTTACGCCGTTAAAACGCAGATTAAAGTTCAAAACGTGCTGTTTTGCTAAAATAAGCATTTTCAAGCATATTAGATCGTTGCAGGAAATCGTTCCATGAATAGGCGCAATATTAATAAAAAAACGAATAATAAAAATTCGTCGTTTTATGCTGTTTTACGCGTTAAAACGCAGATTAAAGCTCAAAACGTGCTGTTTTGCTAAAATATAAGCATTTTCAAAGCATTTTAGATCGTTGAAATCGTTCAAATAGACGCAATATTAATAAAAACGAAAGATAATAAAATTCGTCGTTTTTACGCGCCTTAGCCGATACGCGATAAAACGCGCAGATTAAAGCTCAAAACGTGCTGTTTTGCTAAAATAAGCATTTTCAAAAGAATTTTTAGATCCGTTGAAATCGTTCAAATAGACGCAATATTAATAAAAACGAATAATAAAATTCGTCGTTTTATGCTGTTTTACGCGCGTTAAAACGCAGATTAAAGCTCAAAACGTGCTGTTTTGCTAAAATAAAGCATTTTCAAGCATTTTTAGATCGTTGAAAATCGTTCAAATAGAAGCAATAATAAAAACGAATAATAAAAATCGTCGTTTTTATGCTGTTTTGCGCGTTAAAACGCAGATGGCTCAAAACGTGCTGTTTTGCTAAAATAAGCATTTTCAAGCATTTTTGAATCCGTTGAAATCGTTCAAATAGAAGCAATAATGATAAAAAACGAATAATAAAAATTCGTCGTTTTTATGCTGTTTTACGCGTTAAAACGCAGCAAAGCTCAAAACGTGCTGTTTTGCTAAAATAAGCATTTTTCAAGCATTTTAGATCGTTGGAAATCGTTCAAATAGACGCAATATTAATAAAACGAATAATAAAAATTTCGTCGTTTTATACACTGTTTTGCGTTAAAACGCTGATTAAACTCAAAACGTGCTGTTTTGCTAAAATAAGCGCGCAGCATTTTGAATCGTTGAAATCGTTCAAAATGGCAATATTAATAAAAAGCGAATAATAAAAAATTCGTCGTTTTTTATGCTGTTTTACGCGTTAAAACGCAGATTAAAGCTCAAAACGTGCTGTTTTGCTAAAATAAGCATTTTCAAGCATTTTTAGATCGTTGAAATCATTCAAATAGAAGCAATGTGGCCGAAGCGAATAATAAAAAATTCGTCGTTTTTATGCTGTTTTACGCGTTAAAACGCAGATTAAAAACTCAAAACGTGCTGTTTTGCTAAAATAAAGCATTTTCAAGCATTTTAGATCATTGAAATCGTTTCAAATAGACGCAATATTAATAAAAACGAATAATAAAAATTTAAAATACGTTTTTATGCTGTTTTACGCGTTAAAACGCAGATTAAAGCTCAAAACGTGCTGTTTGCTAAAATAACATTTTCAAGCATTCTAGATCGTTGAAATACGTTCAAATAGACGCAATAAAATAAAAATGAATAATAAAAAGAAATTTCGTCGTTTTTTATGCTGTTTTTACGCGTTAAAACGCAGAATAAAACTCAAAACGTGCTGTTTTGCTAAAATAAGCATTTTCAAGCATTTTTAGATCGTTGAAATCGTTCAAATAGACGCAATATTAATAAAACGAATAATAAAAATTTCGTCGTTTTTATGCTGTTTTACGCGTTAAAACGCAGATTAAAAGCTCAAAACGTGCTGTTTTGCTAAAATAAGCATTTTCAAGCATTTTTTAGATCGTTGAAAGTATTTCAAATAGAAGCAATATTAATAAAAACGAATAATAAAAAATAAATCGTTTTATGCTGTTTCGCGCGTTCGGCGGGCAAAACAAAACGTGCTGTTTTGCTAAAATAAGCATTTTCAAGCATTTTTAGATCGTTGGAAATCGTTCAAATAGAAGCAATATTAATAAAAAGCGAATAATAAAAATTGTCGACATGCTGTTTACGCGTTAAAACGCGGCAAACTCAAAACGATATTTTGCTTTCAAAATAAGCATTTTTCAAGCATTTTGAATCGTTGAAATCGCCATACTTACGCCGCGTTCCGGCAATATTAATAAAACGAATAATAAAAATTTCGTCGTTTTTTATGCTGTTTTGTACGTTAAAACGCTGATTAAAACTCAAAACGTGCTGTTTTGCTAAATGGCATTTTCAAGCATTTTAGATCGGTGAAATCGTTCAAATAAACAATATTAATAAAACGATAATAAAGTACGTCGTTTTATGCTGTTTTGCGTTAAACGCAGATTTAAAAAGCTCAAAACGTAACAACTTTAAATAAGCATTTTCAGCGGCACGCTAGATCGATGAAATATTTCAAATGAAGCAATATTAATAAAAACGAATAATAAAAAAATTCGCGTCGTTTTTTTTATGCCGTTAAAACGCCGGGTTAAGCTCAAACGTATTGCTGTTTTGCTAAAATAAGCATTTTCAAGCATTTTAGATCGTTAATCGTTCAAATAGACGCAATATTAATAAAAAACGACAATAAAAATTTCGTCATTTTTATGCTGTTTTACGCGTTAAACGCAGATTAAAGCTCAAAACGATGCTGTTTTGCTAAAATAAGCATTTTCAAGCATTTCTAGATCGATTTGAAATCAATTTAGGCCGACGCAATAAAATAAAAAATGAATAATAAAAGAATTTCGTCGTTTTTTTTATGCTGTTTTACGCGCGTTAAAACGCAGAATACGCGAAGCTCAAAAACGTGCTGTTTTTGCAAATAAGCATTTTCAAGCATTTTTGAATGGTTGGTCGTTCAAATAGACGCAATATTAATAAAAACGTACGTAAAAATTTCGCGATGCTATGCTGTTTTACGCGTTAAACGCAGATTTAAAACTCAAAACGTGCTGTTTTTTGCTTTCAAAATAAGCATTTTTCAAGCATTTTTGATCGTTGAAATCATTTCAAATAGAAACAATATTAATAAAAACGAATAATAAAAAATTCGTCGTTTTATGCTGTTTTGCGCGTTAAAACGCAGATTAAAATAAAACGTGCTGTTTTGCTAAAATAAGCATTTTCAAGCATTTTGGAATCCGTTGGGAAATCGTTCAAATAGACGCAATAAAATAAAACGAATAACTAGGTTCGTCGTTTTTATGCCTGTTTTACGCGTTAAAACGCGTTAAAGCTCAAACGTGCTGTTTTGCTAAAATAAGCATTTTCAAGCATTTTGAATCGTTGAAATCGTTTAAAATAGAAGCAATATTGGCAAAACGAATAATAAAAAATTCATATTTTTATGCTGTTTTACGCGTTAAAAAAACGCAGATTAAAGCTCAAAACGTGCTTTTGTTTTTTGCTAAAATAAACATTTTCAAGCATTTTAGATCGTTGATCGTTCAAATAGACGCAATATTAATAAAAACGAATAATAAAAAGAATTTCGTCGTTTTATGCCTGTTTTACGCGTTAAACTTCGCAGAATAAAGCTCAAAACGATGCTGTTTGGCAAATAAGCGACAGCATTTTAGATCGTTGGAAATCGTTCAGAGCCGAAGACATGCTAATAAAACGGTAATAAAATTCGTCGTTTTTTATGCTGTTTTACGCGGTTAAACGCAGATTAACGCTCAGAACGTGCTGTTTTTGCTAAAATAAGCATTTTCCAGCATTTTAAATCGTTGAAATCATTCAAATAGACGCAATATTAATAAAAACAGATAATAAAAATTTGTCGTTTTTATGCTGTTTTACGCATTAAAGCGATTAAAACTCAAAACGTGCTGTTTTGCTAAAATACAGCATTTTCAAGCATTTTAGATCGTTGAAATCGTTTCAAACCGTTGCAATATTAATAAAGCGAATAATAAAGTACCGTCATTTTTAGCGCATTTTACGCGTTAAAACGCAGAATAAAGCTCAAAACGTGCTGTTTTGCTAAATAAAACGTTTTCGAAGCGTTTTTAAGATCGTTGCGTCAGTTATTGAAACGTATTGTGGCAGATGGTGTCGGTTTTATGCTGTTTGCGCGTTAAAGGCAGCAGATTAAAAACTCAAAACGTGCGCCGGCGTGAACAGAGATGGTCGATGGACGCGATAAAGATAAAAGGCAGATAATAAAAGATTTTGATCGTTTTACGTATGTTTTACGCGTTAAAACGCAGATTAAAACTCAAAACGTGCTGTTTTGCTGAAATAAGCATTTTCAGCATTTTAGATCGTTGAAATCGATTTTAAATAGGGGCAATATTAATAAAAACCGGAATAATAAAAATTCCGTCATTTTATGCTGTTTACGCGTTAAACGCAGATTAAAGCGCTCAAAACGTGCTGTTTTGCTAAAATAAGCATTTCAAGCATTTTAGATCGTTGAAATCGCGTTCAAAGGCAGGCGCAATAATAATAAAAACGAATAAAATTTCGTCGTTTTATGCTGTTTCGCGTTAAAACGCAGAATAAAACTCAAAAACGTGCTGTTTTGCTAAAAATAAGCATTTTCAAGCATTTTAGATCATTTAGAATCGTTCCAAATGAAACCTGTATTAATAAAAAGCGAATAATAAAAAATTCGTCGTTTTATGCTGTTTTACGCGTTAAACGCAGATTAAAGCTCAAAACGTGCTGTTTTGCTAAAATAAGCATTTTCAATCATTTTTGAATCGTTGAAATCGTTCAAATAGACGCAATAATGGCAAGAAGCAGGCCGTAATTTCGTCGTTTTATGCTGTTTGCGTTAAAACGCTGATTAAAGCTCAAAGCGTGCTGTTTTGCTAAAATAAAAGCATTTTCAAGTATTTTAGATTTGTTAAAATCGTTCAAATAGTGCATCGTATTAAAAACGGTATAAAAATTCGTGAACATGCTTTTGTTTTACGCGTTAAAACGCAGATTAAGCTCAAAACGTGCTGATTTCTTCAAAATAAGCATTTTCAAGCAGAACGATCGTTGAAATCGTTCCGATAGGAAACGTATTAATAAAACGAATAATAAAATTTCGTGGTTTGCCGCTGTTTTACGCTAAAACGCAGATTAAAGCTCAAAACGTCTGTTTTGCTAAATAGCATTTTCAAGCATTTTAGATCGTTGAAATCGTTTAAATAGAAACAATATTAATAAAAACGAATAATAAAATTTAAGTCATTTTTATGCTGTTTTTACGCGTTAAAACGCAGATTAAAGCTCAAAACGTACTTGTTTTGCTAAAATAGCATTTTTTAAGCATTTTTTAGATCGTTGGAAATCGTTCCGATAGACGCAATAAAAATAAAAACGAATAATAAAAATTTCATCGTTTTATGCTGTTTTACCGTTAAACGCAGAATAAAAGCTCAAAACGTGCTGTTTTGCTAAAATAAGCATTTTCAAGCATTTTTAGATCGTTGAAATCGTTCAAATAGAAGCAATATTAATAAAAAACTGAATAATAAAAATTCGTCGTTTTTATGCTGTTTTACTACGCGTTAAAACGCAGAATAAAAGCTCAAAACGATGCTGTTTTGTAAAATAAGCATTTTCAGAAGCATTTTGAATCACGTTGAAGTCGTTCAAATAGAAGTAATATTAATAAAAACGAATAATAAAAAATTCGTCGTTTTTATGCTGTTTTGCGTTAAAACGCAGATTAAAGCACTCAAAACGTGCTGTTTTGTAAATAAGCATTTTCAAGCATTTTAGATCGTTGAAATCAATCAAATAGACACCAATAAAAATAAAAAACGAATAATAAAAAGAAATTTCGTGAACATGCTGTTTTACGCGTTAAAACGCAGATTAAAACAAAACGTGCTGTTTTTGCTAAAATAAATATTTTTCAAGCATTTTAGATCCCGTTGAAATCGTTTAAATAGGGGCAATGATAATAAAAACGAATAATAAAAATTCGTATTTTATGCTGTTTTACGCGTTAAAACGCGAAGATTAAAACTCAAACGTATGTTTTGCTAAATAAGCATTTTCAAGCATTTTAGATCGTTGAAATCGTTTCAAATAGACGCAATATTAATAAAAACGAATAATAAAAAATTTCGTCGTTTTTTTATGCTGTTTTACGCGTTAAAACGCAGAATAAAACAAAACATTGCTGTTTTGCTAAAACCGGCATTTTTCAAGCATTTTTAGTCGGTCGTTCAAATAGAAGCAATATTAATAAAAACGAATAATAAAAAATTCGTCGTTTTTTATGCTGTTTTACGCGTTAAAACGCAGATTAAAGCTCAAAACGTGCTGTTTTGCTAAAATAAGCATTTTCAATCATTTTAGATCGTTGAAATCGTTCAAATAGACGCAATATTAATAAAACGAATAATAAAATTTCGTCGTTTTATGCTTATTTTACGCGTTAAACGCTGATTAAAGCTCAAAACGTGCTGTTTTGCTAAAATAAGCATTTAGTATTTTAGATCGTTGAAATCGTTCAAATAGATGCAATATTAATAAAAACGAATAAAAATTCGTCGTTTTATGCTGTTTTTACGCGTTAAAACGCAGATTTAAGCTCAAAACGTGCTGATTTTAAAATAAGCATTTTTCAGAAGCATTTTAGATCGTTGAAATCGTTCAAATAGAAGCAATAGTAATAAAACGAATAATAAAATTTCGTCGTTTTATGCTGTTTACGCGCTAAAACGCAGATTAAAGCTCAAAACGTCCTGTTTTGCTTTAAAATAAGCATTTTCAAGCATTTTAGATCGTTGAAATCGTTTAAATAGAAACAATATTAATAAAAACGAATAATAAAATTCGTCATTTTTATGCTGTTTTACGCGTTAAAACGCAGATTGAAAGCTCAAAACGTGCTGTTTTGCTAAAATAAGCATTTTTAAGCATTTTGAATCGTTGAAATCGTTCAAACCAGACGCAATAAATAAAAAACGGAATAATAAAAATTTCCATCGAGCATGCTTTGTTTTACGTTAAACGCAGATAAAGCTCAAAACGTGCTGTTTAGCAAATAAGCATTTTCAAGCATTTTTAGATCGTTGGAAATCGTTCCGATAGAAGCAATATTAATAAAAAACGAATAATAAAAATTCGTCGTTTTTTATGCTGTTTTACGCGTTAAAACGCAGAATAAACTCAAAACGTGCTGTTTTGCTAAAATAAGCATTTTCAAAGCATTTTAGATCGTTGAAATCGTTTTCAAATAGAAGCAATATTAATAAAAACGAATAATAAAGTTTGTTCGTTTTTTATGCTGTTTTACGCGTTAAAACGCAGATTAAAGCTCAAACGTGCTGTTTTTTTGCTAAAATAAGCATTTTCCGGCGGCGGAATCGTTTGTCAATCAAATAGACGCAATAAAATAAAACGAATAATAAAAATTTCGTCGTTTTATGCTGTTTTACGCGTTAAAACGCAGATTAAAGCTCAAAACGTGCTGTTTTGCTAAAATAAGCATTTTCGAAGCGTTTGGTCGTTGAAATCGGTTTAAATAGGTATATTAATAAAAACGACCAGCCAAAAAATTCGTGCGCATGCTGTTTTACGCGTTAAAACGCAGATTAAAGCTCAAAACATAGCACCATTTTGCTAAAATATAAAAGCATTTTCCGGCATTTTAGATCGGTCTGAAATCGTTCAAATAGACGCAATATTAATAAAAAACGGAATATGTTCCGTCGTTTTTTTATGCTGTTTGCGCGTTAGGCAGAATGGCTCAAAACATGCTGTTTTGCTGCGATAAAGCATTTTCAAGCATTTTAGATCGTTGAAATGTTCAAATAGAAGCAATATTAATAAAACGAATAATAAAGGTATTCGTTTTTTATGTGCTGTTTTACGCGTTAAAACGCAGATTAAACTCAAAACGTGCTGTTTTGCACAAATAAGCATTTTTCAATCATTTTAGATCGTTTGAAATCGTTCAAATAGACGCAATGCCAATAAAAACGAATAATAAAAATTCGTCGTTTTATGCTGTTTTACGCGTTAAAACGCAGATTAAACCCTCAAAAGGGCTGTTTCTAAAATAAGCATTTTCAATCATTTAGATCGTTGAAATCGTTCAAATAGACGCAAATTAATAAAAACGAATAATAAAAATTTTCGTCGTTTTATGCTGTTTACGCGTTAAAACGCTGATTAAAGCTCAAAACGTCTGTTTTGCTAAAATAAGCATTTTCAAGTATTTTAGATCGTGAAATCGTTCAAATAGATGCAATATTAAAAAAAAACGAATAATACCCGTCGTTTTATGCTGTTTTACGCGTTAAAACGCGAAAGCTAAAAAACGTGCTGGATTTGCAAAATAAATTTTCAAGCATTTAGATGGAAACGTTAAAAAGAAGCAATTTAATAAAAAACGAATAATAAAAATTTCGTCGTTTTTATGCTGTTTTACGCGCTAAAACGCAGTTTTGCTAAAAACGTCCTGTTTGCTAAAAATAAGCATTTTCAAGCATTTAGATCGTTGAAACGTTTAAATAGAAGCATTTAATAAAACGAAAAATTTAAAATCGATTTTTATGTTGTTTACGCGTTAAAACGAAATTAAACTCAAAAACGTGCTGTTTTTAAAATAAGCATTTTAAGATTTAGATCGTTGAAATCGTTCAAATAGACGCAAAAAATAAAACGAATAATAAAAATTTCATCGTTTTTGGTTTACGCGTTAAACGCAGAATAAAGTTCAAAACGGCTGTTTTGCTAAAATAAGCATTTTCAAGCATTTGATCGTTGAAATCGTTCAAATAGAATATTAATAAAAACGAAAAATTTAAAAATTCGTCTTTTATGCTTTTTACGCGTTAAAAGCAGATTAAAAGCCGAAAAGTGCTGTTTTGCTAAAATAAGCATTTTCAAGCTTTTTAATCGTTGAAATCGTTCAAATAGACGCAATAAAAAAAAAAACGAATAAAAAAAAATTTTCGTTTTATGCTTTTTTTTACGCTTTAAAAACGCAGAATAAAGCCAAAAACGTGCTGTTTTGCTAAAATAAGCATTTTAAAGGGTTTTTTAGATCGTTGAAATTTCAAATAGACGAATATTAAAAAAAACCGAATAAAAAAAAAAATTCGTCGTTTTTATTGTTTTACGCTTTAAAAAACGCAGATTAAAGCTAAAAACCTTTTTGAAAAAAGCATTTTAAACATTTTAGATCGTTGAAATCGTTCAAATAAAAGCAAATAAAAATAAAAACGAAAAAAAAAAAACCGTCTTTTTTCCCTTTTTACGCTTTAAAACGCAAAATAAAGCCCAAAACGTGCTGTTTTGCAAAAAATAAGCTTTTTCGCATTTTAGATCGTTGAAATCGTTAAAATTTGGGACGCAATAAAATAAAAACGAATAAAAAAATTTTTCTCCTTTTTTATGCTGTTTTACGCGTTAAAACGCAAAATTAAAGCTAAAAACGTGCTTTTTTGCAAAAAATTTTTAAAGGGATTTTAGATCCAAAATGTTCAAAAAAAGAAAATTTTAAAATAAAACGAATAAAAAAAAATTTCCCGTCGTTTTTATGCTGTTTTACGCGTTAAAACGAGATTAAAAAACCTTTTTTTGCACCTTTTTAGATCGTTGAAATCTTTTAAATAGAAGCAATATTAATAAAAACGAAAAATTTAAAATTCGTCTTTTTTTTGCTGTTTTACGCGTTAAAACGCAGTTTAAAAACCCAAAAACGTGCTGGAAAATAAGCTTTTTAACATTTTAGATCGTTGAAATCGTTCAAATAGACGAAATATTAATAAAACGAATAAAAAAAAATTTCGTCGTTTTTTGTTTTTTTACCCCGGCCGAAAAAAAGCTCAAAACGTGCTGTTTTGCTAAAATAAGCATTTTCCATTTAGATCGTTGAAATCGTTCAAATAGAGCAATATTAATAAAAACGAATAAAAAAAAATTTCGTCTTTTTTATGTTTTTTTTTCGAAAATTAAAACGCAGTTTAAAAAGCTAAAAACGTGCTGTTTTTTAAAAGCTTTCAAGCTTTTTAGATCGCGGGAAATCGTTCAAATAGAAGCTTATTAATAAAAACGAATAAAAAAAAATTTCGTCTTTTTTATGCTTTTTTACGCGAAAAAACCCAGTTTAAAAAAGCTAAAAAACGTCCTGTTTTGCTAAAATAAGCTTTTTCAAGATTTTAGATCGTTAAAACCTTTTAAATAAAAGCAATATTAAAAAACGAATAAAAAATTTTTCCCGTCTTTTTATGGTTTTACGCGAAAAAACGCGATTAAACCCAAAAACGGCTGTTTTGCTAAAATAAGCTTTTTTAAGCTTTTTGATCGTTGAAATCGTTCAAATAGACGCAATAAAAAAAAAAACAAAATAAAAAAAAATTTCTCGTTTTATGCTGTTTTACGCTTTAAAAAACGCAAAATTAAAGCTCAAAACGTGCTGTTTTGCTAAAATAAGCATTTTCAAGCATTTTAGATCGTTGAAATCGTTCAAATAAAAGAATTAATAAAAACGAATAAAAAAAAATTTCGTCTTTTTTATGCTTTTTTAGGGTTAAAAAATGAGTTTAAAAAAGTTTCCCCGAAAGGGGCCTTTTTTTTGCAAAAATTTTAAGCATTTTCAAGCATTTTAGATCTTAAAACTTTCAAATAAAAATATTAAAAAAAAAACAAATTTAAAAAAAATTGCCCCTTTTTTATCCCTGTTTTACGTTTTAAAAAACGCAGTTTAAAAAGCTAAAAACGTGCTGTTTTGCTAAAATAAGATTTTCAAGCATTTTAGATCGTTGAAATCTTCAAATAGGCGCAATATTAATAAAAACGAATAAAAAAAATTTCGTCGTTTTATGTTTTTTTACGCTTTAAAAAACGCTGATTAAAGCTAAAAAACGTGCTGTTTTGCTAAAATAAATTTTCAAGCATTTTAGATCGTTGAAATCGTTAAAATAGACGCAATATTAAAAAAAAACGAATAAAAAAAAATTCGTCGTTTTTGCTTTTTTACGCTTTAAAAACGCAGAATAAAAGCCCAAAACGTGTTTTTTTTGCTAAAATAAGCATTTTCAAGCATTTTAGATCGTTGAAATCGTTCAAATAGACGCAATATTAATAAAAACGAATAATAAAAAAATTCGTCGTTTTATGCTGTTTTACGCGTTAAAACGCAGATTAAAGCTCAAACGCGCTGTTTCAAACGCTAAAATAAGCATTTTCAAGCATTTTAGATCGTTGTTCGTCTTTCAAATAGACGCAATAAAATAAAACGAATACAAAAATCTCGTCGTTTTTATGTTGCTTTACGCCAAAACGCAGAATAAAAGCTCAAACGTGCTGTTTTGCTAAAATAAGCATTTTCGCATTTTATCGTTGAAATCGTTCAAATGGACGCAATATTAATAAAAAAACGAATAATAAAAAATTCGTCGTTTTTATGCTGTTTTACGCTAAAACGCAGATTAAAGCTCTCAAAACGTGCTGTTTTGCTAAAATAAGCATTTTCGCCATTTTAGACTGCTGAAATCGTTCAAATAGAAGCACATTAATAAAAAAACGAATAATAAAAAATTTCGTCGTTTTTATGTTTTTACGCGTTAAAACGCGATTAAAGCTCAAAACGTGCTGTTTTGCTAAAAATAAGCATTTTCGCTACGGACGCTTGTACCGTGAATAGAAGCAATATTAATAAAAACGAATAATGTAAAAAAATTCGTCATTTTATGCTGTTTTACGCGTTAAACGTAGATTAAAGCTCAAACGTGCTGTTTTGCTAAAATAAGCATTTTCAGCATTTAGATCGTTGAAATCGTTCAACAGGACGTAATATTAATAAAAAAAAACGAATAAATAATAAAAAATTCCCCGCCGCTTTATATGCTGTTTTACGCGTTAAAATCGCGCAGAATAAAGCTCTCAACGTGCTGTTTTATATAAAATAAGCATTTTCGCAAGCATTTTTTAGATCGCTGAAATCGTTCAAATAGACGCAATATTAATAAAAAAAAACGAATAATAAAAATTCCCTGTCGTTTTATGCTGCATTAAAACGCAGATTAAAGCTCAATCGTGCTGTTTTGCTAAAATAAGCATTTTCAAGCATTTTAGATCGCTTAAATCGTTCAAATAGAAGCAATATTAATAAAAAAACAGCCCAATAAAAAATTCGCTGTTTTATGCTGTTTTACGCGTTAAAAACGCAGATTTCAGTGCCTTCAAACGTGCTGTTTTTACAAAATAAGCATTTTCAAGATGACGTTGAAATCGTTCAAATATAATTTCAATATTAATAAAAAAGCGAATAATAAAATTCGTCGTTTTTATGTTGTTTTACGCCAAAAACGCTGGATTAAAGCTCAAAACGTGCTGTTTTGCTGCTAAAATAAGCATTTTCTGCCATTTTAGATCGTTGAAATCGTTCAAATAAACGCATTAATAAAAACGAATGTACCCGCCGCTTACGTTGTTTTACAGCGTTAAACGCAGATTAAAGCTCAAAACGCCGTTTTGCATAAAAATAAGAATTTCAAGCATTTTAGATCGTTGAAATCAGTTCAAATAGAAGCAATATTAATAAAAAAACGAATAATAAAAATTCCCGTCGTTTTACGCTGTTTTACGCGTTAAAAACGGACAAAGCTCAAAACGTGCTGTTTTGCTAAAATAAGCATTTTCAAGCATTTTAGATCGTTGAAATCGTTCAAATAGAAGCAATATTAATAAAAAAAAACGAATAATAAAAATTTCTGTCGTTTTATGTTGTCGTTAAACGCAGATTAAAGCTCAAACGTGCTGTTTTGCTAAATAAGTATTTTCAAGCATTTTAGAGATCAAGAAATCAATTCCAAATGACGTGCAATATTAATAAAAAACGAATAATAAAAATTCGTCGTTTTTATGTTGTTTTACGCGTTAAAAACGCAGATTAAAAGCCTCAAAACGTGCCGTTTTGCTAAAAATAAGCATTTTCAAGCATTTTAGATCGTTGAAATCGTTTAAATAGAAGCAATATTAATAAAAAACGAATAATAAAAATTCGTCGTTTTATGCTGCTTTACGCGTTAAAACGCAGATTAAAGCTCAAAACGTGCTGTTTTGCTAAAATAAGCATTTTCAAGCATTTTAGATCGTTGAATCGTTCAAATAGACGCAATATTAATAAAACGAATACCAAAAATTCACCGTTTTTATGTTGTTTTACGCGTTAAAACGCAGGATTAAAGCTCAAAAACGTGCTGTTTTGCTAAAAATAAGCATTTTCAAGCATTTTAGGGATCGTTGAAACCGTTCAAATAGAAGCAATATTAATAAAAACGAATAATAAAAATTTCGTCGTTTTATGCTGTTTTTACGCTTTAAAAAAGCAGATTAAAGCTCAAAACGTGCTGTTTTGCTAAAATAAGCATTTTCAAGCATTTTAGATCGTTGAAATCGTTCAAATAGAAACTATATTATTAAAAGCGATAATAAAAATTCGTCGTTTTATGTGTTTTACGCGTTAAAACGCAGATTAAAAGCTCAAAACGTGCTGTTTTGCTAAAATAAGCATTTTCAAGCATTTTAGATCGTTGAAATCGTTCAAATAGACGCAATATTAATAAAAACGAATAATAAAAATTCGTCGTTTTTATGCTGTTTTACGCGTTAAAACGCAGATTAAAGCTCAAAACGTGCTGTTTTTGCTAAAATAAGATTTCAAGCATTTTTAGATCGTTGAAATCGTTCAAATAGAAGCAATATTAATAAAAACGAATAATAAAAAATTCGTCGTTTTATGCTGTTTTACGCGTTAAAACGCAGATTAAAAGCTCAAAACGTGCTGTTTTGCTAAAATAAGCATTTTCAAGCATTTTAGATCGTTGAAATCGTTCAAATAGACGCAATATTAATAAAAACGAATATAAAAATTTCGTCGTTTTTATGCTGTTTTACGCGTTAAAACGCTGATTAAAGCTCTAAACGTGCTGTTTTGCTAAAATAGCATTTTCAAGCATTTTAGATCGTTCAAATCGTTCAAATAGAAGCAATATTAATAAAAACGAATATTAAAAATTCGTCGTTTTTATGCTGTTTTACGGTTAAAACGCAGATTACAGCTCAAAACGTGCTGTTTTGCTAAAATAAGCATTTTCAAGCATTTTAGATCGTTGAAATCGTTCAAATAGAAGCAATATTAATAAAAACGAAAATAAAAATTTCGTCGTTTTATGCTGTTTTACGCGTTAAAACGCAGATTAAAGCTCAAAACGTGCCGTTTTGCTAAAATAAGCATTTTCAAGCATTTTAGATCGTTGAAATCGTTTAAATAGAAGCAATATTAATAAAAACGAATAATAAAAATTCGTCATTTTATGCTGTTTTACGCGTTGAAATGCAGATTAAAGCTCAAAACGTGCTGTTTTGCTAAAATAAGCATTTTCAAGCATTTTAGATCGTTGAAATCGTTTAAATAGACGCAATATTAATAAAAACGAATAATAAAAATTTCGTCGTTTTTATGCTGTTTTACGCGTTAAAACGCAGAATAAAGACTCAAAACGTGCTGTTTTGCTAAAAAAGCATTTTCAAGCATTTTAGATCGTTGAAATCGTTCAAATAGAAGCAATATTAATAAAAACGAATAATAAAAATTCGTCGTTTTTATGCTGTTTTACGCGGTAAAACGCAGATTAAAGCTCAAAACGTGCTGTTTTGCTAAAATAAGCATTTTCAAGCATTTTAGATCGTTGAAATCGTTAAAATAGACGCAATATTAATAAAAACGAATAATAAAAATTCGTCGTTTTATGCTGTTTTACGCGTAAAACGCAGATTAAAAGCTCAAAACGTGCTGTTTTGCTAAAATAAGCATTTTCAAGCATTTTAGATCGTTGAAATCGTTAAAATAGAAGCAATATTATTAAAAACGAATAATAAAAAATTCGTCGTTTTGTATCTGTTTTACGCGTTAAAACGCGATTAAAGCTCAAAACGTGCTTTGTTTTGCTAAAATAAGCATTTTCAAGCATTTTAGATCGTTGAAATCGTTCAAATAGAAGCAATATTAATAAAAACGATAATAAAAAATTCGTCGTTTTTATGCTGTTTACGCGTTAAAACGCAGTTAAAGCTCAAAACGTGTTTTTGACAAATAAGCATTTTCAAGCAATTTTAGATCGTTGAAATCGACAAATAGACGCAATATAAAAACGAATAATAAAAATTCGTCGTTTTTAGCTGTTTTACGCTTAAAACGCGATTAAAGCTCAAAACGTGCTGTTTTCTAAAATAAGCATTTTCAAGCATTTTTAGATCGTTGAAATCTTCAAAATAGAAGCAATTAATAAAAACGAATAATAAAAAATTCGTCGTTTTATGCTGTTTTACGCGTTAAAACGCAGATTAAACTCAAAACGTGCTGTTTTGCTTTAAATAAGCATTTTAAAGCATTTTAGATCTTGAAATCGTTCAAAATAGACGCAATATTAATAAAAACGAATAATAAAATTTCGTCGTTTTATGCTGTTTTACGCGTTAAAACGCTGATTAAAAGCTCAAAACGTGCTGTTTTGCTTAAAATAAGCATTTTCAAGCATTTTAGATCGTTGAAATCGTTCAAATAACGCAATATTAATAAAAAACGAATAATAAAAATTCGTCGTTTTATGCTGTTTTACGCGTTAAAACGCAGATTAAAGCTCAAAACGTGCTGTTTTGCTAAAATAAGCATTTTCAAGCATTTTAGATCGTTGAAATCGTTCAAATAGAAGCAATATTAATAAAAACGAATAATAAAAATTTCGTCGTTTTTATGCTGTTTTACGCGTTAAAACGCAGATTAAAGCTCAAAACGTGCTGTTTTGCTAAAATAAGCATTTTCAAGCATTTTAGATCGTTGAAATCGTTCAAATAGAAGCAATATTAATAAAAACGAATAATAAAAATTCGTCGTTTTTATGCAGGTATACCCCCTCCCGTTATAACCTTAGGCTCGGCCAATAAAAAGTTTGTAGTGTGCGGGAGCCTAACAGTAAAACAAAATGTGAAGTGCAAGTGAAGTGTTACAACAATTGCAACAAACAAAACTTATATCACCAATAAGACGTTATCACGTAAACATCTCGATCGTAAACCTACTTTACAAACAACCATTTTTTATGCTGTTTTACGCGTTAAAACGCTGATTAAAGCTCAAAACGTGCTGTTTTGCTAAAATAAGCATTTTCAAGCATTTTAGATCGTTGAAATCGTTCAAATAGACGCAATATTAATAAAAACGAATAATAAAAATTCGTCGTTTTATGCTGTTTTATGCGTTAAAACGCAGATTAAAGCTCAAAACGTGCTGTTTTGCTAAAATAATCATTTTCAAGCATTTTAGATCGTTGAAATCGTTCAAATAGACGCAATAAAAATAAAAACGAATAATAGAAATTTCGTCGTTTTATGCTGTTTTACGCGTTAAAACGCAGAATAAAGCTCAAAACGTGCTGTTTTGCTAAAATAAGCATTTTCAAGCATTTTAGATCGTTGAAATCGTTCAAATAGACGCAATATTAATAAAAACGAATAATAAAAATTCGTCGTTTTTATGCTGTTTTACGAGTTAAAACGCAGATTAAAGCTCAAAACGGGCTGTTTGTTAAAATAAGCATTTTCAAGCATTTTAGATCGTTGAAATCGTTCAAATAGAAGCAATATTAATAAAAACGAATAATAAAAATTCGTCGTTTTTATGCTGTTTTACGCGTTAAAACGCAGACTAAAGCTCAAAACGTGCTGTTTTGCTAAAATAAGCATTTTCAAGCATTTTAGATCCTTAAAATCGTTCAAATAGACGCAATATTAATAAAAACGAATAATAAAAATTTCGTCGTTTTATGCTGTTTTACGCGTTAAAACGCAGATTAAAGCTCAAAACGTGCTGTTTTGCTAAAATAAGCATTTTCAAGCATTTTAGATCGTTGAAATCGTTCAAATAGAAGCAATATTAATAAAAACGAATAATAAAAATTCGTCGTTTTATGCTGTTTTACGCGTTAAAACGCAGATTAAAACTCAAAACGTGCTGTTTTGTTAAAATAAGCATTTTCAAGCATTTTAGATCGTTGAAATCGTTCAAATAGACGCAATATTAATAAAAACGAATAATAAAATTTCGTCGTTTTTGACGTGATCCCGTCTTTAAAATCGTTTTAGTCGGGTGACTTTTCAGAAACTGTGTCGCGGGGCCTCACAAAGGCCGATCGCGAACCCCTTTTAAACCTTAGGCTCGGCCGAAAAAAAGTTTGAGGGGGCGGGAGCCCAACAAAACAAAATTGGGGCGGAAGTTTCAACAATTTCCAAACAAAAATTATATCACCAATAAGACGTTATCACGTAAACATCCGATCGTAAACCCTTTCAATCAACAATTTTATGCTGTTTTTTCGCGTTAAAACGCAGATTAAACTCAAAACGTGCTGTTTTGTTAAAATAAGCATTTTCAAGCATTTTTAGATCGTTGAAATCGTTTTAAATAGAAGCAATATTAATAAAAACGAATAATAAAAAATTCGTCGTTTTTATGCTGTTTTACGCGTTAAAACGCGGAGCTAAAGCTCAAAACACTGTTTGCACAAAATAAAGCATTTTCAAGCATTTAGATCGTTGAAAATCGTTCAAATAGACGCAATAGTAATAAAAAACGAATAATAAAAAGAATTTCGTCGTTTTTTATGCTGTTTTTGCGCGTTAAAACGCGGTGGCTCAAACGTGCTGTTTGCTGAAGTAAAGCATTTCCAAGCATTTTCGTCGTTGAAATCGTTAAATAGAAGCAATATTGTAAAACGAATGACAAAAATTCGTCGTTTTATGCTGTTTTACGCGTTAAAACGCAGATTAGAAACTCAAAACGTGCTGTTTTGCTAAAATAAGCATTTTCAAGCACATTTTAGATCGTTGAAATCGTTCAAATAGACGCAATAAAAATAAAAACGAATAATGATTTCGTCGTTTTTGTAGCAACACGCGTTAAAACGCAGAATAAAGCTCAAGACGTGCTGTTTTGCTAAAATAGCATTTTCAAGCATTTTTAGATCGTTGAAATCGTTCAAATAGACGCAATATTAATAAAAACGAATATGTTCGTCGTTTTTTATGCTGTTTTTTTTTTACGCGTTAAAACGCGAGATTAAAGCTCAAATCGTGCTGTTTTGTAAAATAAGCATTTTCAAACATTTTAGATCGTTGAAATCGTTCAAAGTAAACAATGTGTAAAACGAATAATAAAAATTCGTCGTTTTATGATGACACGCGTTAAAACGCAGATTAAGCTCAAAACGTGCTGTTTGCTTTCGATAAGCATTTTCAAGCATTTTAGATCGGTGGGAAATCGTTCAAATAGACGCAATAAAAATAAAAACGAATAATAAAAATTTCGTCGTTTTATGCAGTTTTAGCGTTAAAACGCAATAAAACTCAAAAACGTGCTGTTTTGCTTCAAATATGCATTTTCAAGCATTTTGAATCGTTGAAATCGTTCAAATGAAAGAAATATTAATAAAACGAATAATAAAAAAATTCGTTTTTATGCTTTGTTTTACGCGTTAAAACGCAGATTCATGCTGTTTTGCTGAAATAAGCCTTTTCAAGCGGTGCCCCAGATCTTTGAAATCGTTCAAATAGACGCAATATTAATAAAAAGCGAATAATAAAATTCGTCGTTTTTATGCTGTTTTGCGCGTTAAAGCGCAGATTAAAGCTCAAATTGTGCTGTTTTGCTAAAATAAGCATTTTCAAGCATTTTAAGATCCCGTTGAGAAATCGTTCAAATAGACACCAATAATGAAATAAAGAGCGAATAAGCCAAAATTTCATCGTTTTATGCTGTTTTACGCGTTAAAACGCTGATTAAAACTCAATACGTGTATTTTTCAAAATAAGCATTTTCAAGCATTTTAGATCGTTGAAATCGTTCGGAAATAGACGCAATATTAATAAAAACAATTAATACAAAAAAATTCGTCGTTTTTATGCTGTTTTACGCGTTAAAACGCAGATTAAAACTCAAAACGTGCTGTTTTGCTAAAATAAAACATTTCGGCATTTTTAAGATCGTTGGGAAATCGTTCAAAATGCGAGAAGCAATATTAAATAAAACAAATAAAAATTTCGTCGTTTTTATGCTGTTTTACGCGTTAAAACGCAGATTAAAAGCTCAAACACAATTGTTTGCTAAAATAAAGCATTTTCAAGCATTTTAGATCGTTGAAATCGTTTTAAATAGAAGCAATATTAATAAAAACGAATAATAAAAATTCGTCATTTTTATGCACTGTTTTACGCGTTAAAAACGCAATAAAGAAAACGTACTGTTTGCTAAAATATAGCATTTTCAAGCATTTTTAGATCGTTGAAATCGTTCAAATAGACGCAATATTAATAAAAAACGAATAATAAAATTTCGTCGACTTTATGCTGTTTTACGCGTTAAAACGCAGAATCAACGTGCTGTTTTGCTAAAATAAGCATTTTCAAGCATTTTAGATCGTTGAAATCGTTCAAATAGAAACTTAATATTAATAAAAAACGAATAATAAAAATTCGTCGTTTTTATGCTGTTTACGCGCGCTTACCAGATTTAAACTCAAAACGTGCTGTTTGCTAAAATAAGCATTTTCAAGCACATTTTTAGATCGTTGAAATCGTTCAAATAGACGCAATATTAATAAAAACGAATAATAGAAATTCGTCGTTTTTATGCTGTTTTACGCGTTAAACGCAGATTAAAGCTCAAAACGTGCTGTATTGCGCCGATAAGCATTTTCAACGTACAGATCGTTGAAATCGTTCAAATGAAGCAATATTAATAAAAATGAATAATAAAAAATTCGTCGTTTTTTTATACTGTTTTAGGCGTTAAAACGCCAGAATAAACTCAAAACGTCCTGTTTTGCTAAAATAAGCATTTTCAAGCATTTTTAGATCGTTGAAATCATTTCAAATAGACGCAATGATAATAAAAACGAATGACGTTCGTCGTTTTTTTATGCTGTTTTACGCTGAAACGCAGATTAAAGCTCAAAACGTGCTGTTTTGCAAAAATAAAGCATTTTCAAGTATTTTAGATCGTTGAAATCGTTCAAATGAAGCAATATTAATAAAAACAGATAATAAAAGATTCGTAGTTTTATGCTGTTTACGCGTTAAAACACAGATTAAAGCTCAAAACGTGCTGTTTTGCTAAAATAAAGCATTTTCAAGCATTTTAGATCGTTGAAATCGTTCAAATAGACGCAATATTAATAAAAACGAATAATAAAAAAATTCGTCGTTTTATGCTGTTTACGCGTTAAAACGCAGATTAAAGCTCAAAACGTGCTGTTTTGCTAAAATAAACATTTTCAAGCATTTTAGATCGTTGAAATCGTTAATAGACGCGTAGTAATAAAAAACGAATAATAAAAAGAAATTTCGTCGTTTTATGCTGTTTTTACGCGTTAAAACGCAGATGAAACTCAAAACGTGCTGTTTGCTTCAAAATAAGCATTTTTCAAGCATTTTAGATCGTTGGGAAATCGTTCAAAATAAAATATGTGTAAAAACGAATAATAAAATTCGTCGTTTTATGCTGTTTTACGCGTTAAAACGCAGATTAAAAGCTCAAAACGTGCTGTTTTGCTAAAATAAGCATTTTCAAAGCATTTTAGATCGTTGAAATCGTTCAAATAGACGCAATATTAATAAAAACGAATAATAAAAATTTCGTCGTTTTTATGCTGTTTTACGCGTTAAAACGCTGATTAAAGAAACTCAAAAACGTGCTGTTTGCTAAAATAAGCATTTTCAAGCATTTTAGATCGTTGAAATCGTTCAAATAGACGCAATATTAATAAAAACGAATAAAAATTCGTCGTTTTTTATGCTGTTTTACGCGTTAAAACGCAGATTAAAACTCAAAACGTGCTGTTTTGCTAAAATAAACCAAGCATTTTAGATCCCGTTAAATCGTTCAAATAAAGCAATATTAATAAAAACGAATAATAAAAATTTCGTCGTTTTATGCTGTTTTACGCGTTAAACGCAGATTAAAGCTCAAAACGTGCTGTTTTTGCTAAAATAAAATTTCAAACATTTAGATCGTTGAAATCGTTGAAATAGACGCAATATTAATAAAAACAAATAATAAAAATTTCGTCGTTTTTTTTATGCTGTTTACGTGTTAAAACGCAGAATAAAGCTCAAAACGTGCTGTTTTTGCTAAAATAAGCATTTTCAAGCATTTTAGATCGTTGAAATCGTTCAAATAGACGCAATATTGTAAAAACGAAATAATAAAAAATTCGTCGTTTTTATGCTGTTTTACGCGTTAAAACGCAGATTAAGCCAAAACGTGCTGTTTTGCTAAAATAACATTTTCAAGCATTTTAGATCGTTGAAATCGTTCAAATAAGCCGCAATAATAAAAAACGAATAATAAAAATTTCCGTCGTTTTTATGCTGTTTTACGCGTTAAAACGCAGATTAAGCTCAAAACGTGCTGTTTTAACAAAATAAGCATTTTTCAAGCATTTTTAGATCGTTGATAGTTCAAATAGAGCAATATTAATAAAAACGAATAATAAAAATTCGTCGTTTTATGCTGTTTTACGCGTTAAAACGCAGATTAAAGCTCAAAACGTGCTGTTTTGCTAAAATAAGCATTTTCAAGCATTTTTAGATCGTTGAAATCGTTCAAAATAGACGCAATATTAATAAAAAACGAATAATAAAAATTTCGTCGTTTTTTATGCTGTTTTGCGTGAAACGCTGATTAAAGCTCAAAACGTGCTGTTTTGCTAAAATAAGCATTTTCAAGCATTTTTGATCCCGTTGAAATCGTTCAAATAGACGCAATATTAATAAAACGAATAATAAAAATTACCGTCACGTTTTTTAGCTTTTGTTTTACGCGTTAAAACGCAGATTAAAGAAGGCAAAAAAAAAAAAAATTTTTTTTTTGTTTTTAAAAGTTTTTTTAAAAACCAAAAGGTTTTTGGAAAAAAAAATTTTTTAAAAAATTTTTTAAAAAAATTTTTTTTTTTAAAAAAAAAAAACAAAAAAAATTTTCCGTTTTTTGTTTTAAAAAAAAGTTTTTTAAAAAGGGGTTTTTTAAAAAAAATTTTAAAAAAAAAAAAATTTTCTTTGGTTTTAAAAAATTTAAAAACGAAAAAAAAATTTTCCGTTTTTTTTTTAAAAAAAAAAAAAAAAAAAATTTTTTTTTAAAGCAAAATTAAAAAAAAATTTTTTAAAAATTTTTAAATGTTTTTGGAAAAAAAAAAAAAAAAAAAATTTTTTTAAAAAATTTTTTTTAAAAAAAAAAAACCCGGGGAAAAAATTTAAAAAAAAATTTTTTTTTTTTTTCCCAAAAAAAAAAAAAAAATTTTTTTTTTTTAAATTTTAAAAAGGCAATTTTTTTTTTAAAAAAAAAAAAAATTTTTAAAATTCTTTTTTTTTTTTAAAAATTTTCCCCTTTAAAAAAAAAAAAAAAAGGGTTTTTTTTTTAAAAAAAAGGTTTTTTTTGGGGGGTTTTTTAAAAAAAAACCAAAAATTTTTCTTTTTAAATTTTTTTAAAGGAAAAAAAAAAAAACCAAAAAATTTTTTTTTTAAAAAAAAGGGAAAATTTAAAACCCCCGGGGAAAAAAAAAAAAATTTTTTTAATTTTTTTAAAAAATTTTTTTAAAAAAAAAAAAAAAAAAAAAAAAAAATTTTTTTTTTAAAAAAAAAAATTTAAAAAAAAGGGGCAAAATTAAAAAAAAAAATTTTTTTTTTTTTCTTTTTTAAAAAGGGAAAAAAAATTTCCGTTTTGTTTTTTTTTTTAAAAAAAGGAAAAAAAAAAATTTTTTTAAAAAATTTAAAAAAGGGGAAAAAATTTTTTTTTTTTAAAAAATTTTAAAAAACCTTTTTTTGGGGTTTTTTTTTGTTTTTAAAAGAAATTTTAAACCAAAAGGTTTTTGAAAAAAAAAAAGGAAAAAAAATTTTTTTTTTTTAAAACCCGAAAAAAAAAAAAAAAAAGGGTTTTTTTTTAAAAACTTTTTAATTTAAAAAAAAATTTAAAAAGGGTTTTTTTTAAAAAAAAATTTTTAAAAATTTTTTTTTTTTTCCTTGGCGCAAAAAAAAAAAAAAAACCCCCGTCGTTTTTTTTTTCCGTTAAACCAAAAAATTAAAACCTTTTTTTTAAAAAAAATTTTAAGCTTTTAAATTTTTTTAAACCGAAAAAAAAAGGGTAAAAAAAATTTTTTTTTTTTTTTTTAAAAACGGAAAAAAAAAAATTTTTTTAAAAAAAAAAAAATTTTTTTTTTTTTTTTGGGGAAAAACCAATTAAAAAAAATAAAAATTCTCGTTTTTTGCTTTTTAAAACGCAATTACTGTCTAAATAACATTTTAACTTAATCGTTGAACTTTAATAACGAATAATAAAAAACGTGATTTTTTACGTACGCGTTGCAAATAACATTTTCGCTAAAATAGATTTAACTTGTTCGTTAAACGTAAAAGCAATTAATAACATAAACGAAAACTTTTTCGGTTACTGTTTAAACTTTGCGTTAAAACGCGATTTTCAAAAGCATTTTGACTTAAATCGTAAATTTAAAAGCAATATTATTAGAAATCAGTAAAATTGCGTTTTATGCTGTTAACGCGTTAAAACGCAGTAACTCAAAACGTGCTGTTTTGCAAAAATAAGCATTTTCAAGCAAGATGGGAAATCGTTCAAATAAACAATAAAAAAAAAACAATAAAAAAATTCGTGTTTTTATGCTGTTTACGCGTTAAAACGCGAAAAGCTCAAAACGTGCTGTTTTTGCTAAAATAACATTTTCAAGCATTTTAGATCGTTGAAATCGTTCAAATAGACGCAATATTAATAAAAAAAATAATAAAATTTCGTCTTTTTATCTTTTTTTGCGTTAAAACGCGTTAAAACTAAAACGTGCTGTTTTGCAAAATAACATTTTCGCTTTTTAGATGGTTGAAATCGTTAAATAAAAGCAATATTAATAAAACGAATAAAAAAATTTTTTTTATTTTTAAAACGCATTAAGCTCAAAACGTGCTGTTTTGCAAAAAGCTTTTAAGTGCGTTGAAATCGTTAAAGACGCAATATTAAAAAAAAACGAAAAAAAAATTTCGTCGTTTTTACCCTTTTTTTACGCGTTAAAACGCAGAAAAAAACCAAAACGTGCTGTTTTGCTAAAATAAGCTTTTTCAAGCATTTTAGATCGTTGAAATCGTTCAAATAGACGCAATATTAAAAAAAACGAATAAAAAATTGGGGTTTTTATGCTGTTTTCGCGTTAAACGCAGAAAAAAGCTCAAAACGTGCGTTTTGCTAAAAAAAAAGCATTTTCAAGCATTTTGATCGTTGAAATCGTTAAATAGAAGCAATATTTAAAAAAAAATAATAAAATCGTCTTTTTTTATGCTTTTTTGCGTTAAAACGCGTTTAAAAGCTCAAAACGTGCTTTTTTGTAAAATAAGCATTTTAAAGCTTTTTTAGATCGTTGAAATCGTTAAATAGAGAATATTAATAAAAACGAAAAAAAAATTCGTTTTTTTTATGCTGTTTACGCGTTAAAACGCGATTAAAACTCAAAACGTCTTTTTTTAAAATAAGCATTTTCAAGCATTTTAGATCGTTGAAATCGTTCAAATAGACGCAATATTAATAAAAACGAATAAAAAAAAATTCGTCTTTTTTAGTGTTTTACGCGTTAAACGCGATTAAACTCAAAACGTGCTTTTTTTGCTAAAAAAAACTTTTTTAAAACTTTTTTAATCGTTAAAATGTTCAAATAGAAAGCAATATTAATAAAAACGAATAAAAAAATTTTCGTCTTTTTGTGTTTTACGCTTTAAAAAAGCAGATTAAACTCAAAACGTGCTGTTTTGTTTTAAAAAAACTTTTTCAAGCATTTTTAGATCGTTGAAATCGTTAAATAGAACAATATTAATAAAACAAATAATAAAATTCTTCTTTTTTATGCTTTTTTTCGCGTTAAAACGCAGATTAAAGCTCAAAACGTGCTGTTTTGCTAATAAAAAGCATTTTCAACTTTTTGTCGTAAAATCGTTCAAATAGACGCAATATTAATAAAAACGAATAATAAAATTTCGTC
>NW_027046235.1:27500-29528 GCF_025399875.1 Dalotia coriaria | reverse complement strand
AGCAAAATTTTTTAGCAAAAATTTTGGAACCCCGGGCTAAAAGAAAACCGAAAATTTTTTTACGTTTTTTTTAAATTTTCTATTTGCATTTAACGATTAAAAATTTTAAAATGCTTTTTGAAAAACCCCTTTTATTTTAAAACGCGTTTTAAGCTAAACGCAAAAAAAATTTTAACGTTTTTAAAATATTGTTTTTTTAACGATTTAACGTTTAAAAAATGTTAAAATGTTTTTTAAAAAAAGCAGGATTTTTTACTTTTTAACGCGAAAAAGTAAAAACAAATTTTGATTTTTTTTTTTTTTTTATTAAATTTAACGATTAAAAATTAAAATGTTTTTTGAAAAACCCCTTTTGATTTAATTTTTTAACGGTAAAACGCAAAAAAAAAAATTTTTAACTTTTTTATTATTTTTTTTTTTAACGTTTAAGATTAAAAATCAAAATTTTTTTAAAAAAAACCCCTTTTAGCAATTTTCCGGAAAAAAAAAAAAAAAAAAAAAATTTTTTTTTTTAAATTTTTTTTTTAAGATTTAACGTTTAAAAAAGTTAAAATTTTTTTAAAAAAACCTTTTTTTAAACGCTTTTTAAGCAAAACGAAAAAAAACGAAAATTTTTTTTATTTTTTTTTAAATATTTTTTTTAAATTTAAATTTAAAATTTTAAAATTTTTTAAAAAACCCCTTTTAGCACGCTTTTAACGCGTAAAACGCTAAAAAACGAAATTTTTTTATTCTTTTTTTTTTTATTGGCTTTTAAGATTTCAACGATCAAAATGCTTGAAAATTTTTTAAAAACCAAAATTTTACTTTTTTGCTTTTTAACGCAAAAAAAAAAAAAATTTTTTTTCTTTTTTTTTTTTTAAAAAAAAAAAGGGTTTTTTTTTAAAAAAACCCCTTTTGTTTAATCTGCGTTTTAAAAAAAAAAAACGACAAATTTTTTTTATTCGTTTTTTTTAATATTGCCTATTTGAACGATTTCAAGATCTAAAATGCTTAAAAAATGTTTTTTTAAAAAAACCCCTTTTGAGTTTAATCTGCGTTTTAACGCGTAAAAAAAAAACGACAATTTTTTTATTATTCGTTTTTATTTTTTTTTTGAACGATTTAAATTTAAAATCTTGAAAATGCTTATTTTAGCAAAACAGCACGTTTTGAGCTTTAATCGTTTAATAAAAACAGCATAAAAATTGATTTTTTATTCGTTTTTTTTATTTCTATTTAGAAATTTCAACGATCTAAAATGCAAAATGCTTATTTAGCAAAGCGTTTTGAGCTTTAATCCGTTTTAACGCGTAAAACAGCAAAAACGTAATTTTTTTTTATCTTTTATATTTTTTATTTAACGATTTCAAATCTAAAATGCTTGATAAAAGCTTTTATTTTTGCAAAACACGTTTAAGCTTTTTCCGTTTTAAGGGAAACAGCATAAAACAATTTTATTATTCTTTTATTTTTGCCTATTTGAACGATTTCAACGATCTAAAATGCTTGAAAACGCTTCATTTTAGCAAAACAATCTGCGTTTAACTCGTAAACGCTAAAACGAAAATTTTAATTAAATTTTTTTATTAATATTGCTTCTATTTAATCGATTTCAACGATCTAAAAATGCTTGAAAATTTATTTTAGCAAAACAGCAGTTTTGAGCTTTAATCTGCGTTTAACGCGTAAAACAGCATAAAAACGACGAATTTTTATTATTCGTTTTTATTAATATTGCTCTATTTGAACGATTTCAACGATCTAAAATGCTTGAAAATGCTTTATTTTAGCAAAAACAGCTTTTGAGCTTAATCTGCGTTTTAAGCGTAAAAAGCATAAAAAACGTACGAATTTTTATTGTTTTATTAAGTTCATTTAAATGATTTCAACGATCTAAAATGCTTGAAAATGCTTATTTTGCAAAACACGTTTTGAGCTTTATTCTGCGTTTTAACGAGCAAAACAGCATAAAACGTTTAATTTATTATTCGTTTTTTAAATTGCGTCTATTTTGAAGATTTCAACGATCTAAATGCTTGAAAATGT
>NW_027046235.1:0-20000 GCF_025399875.1 Dalotia coriaria | reverse complement strand
TGCTTATTCAGCAAACAGACGTTTTGAGCTTTAATCTGCGTTTTAACGTAAACAGCAAAACGACGAAATTTTTATTATCGTTTTTAGAATATTGCGTCTTTTGAACGACCAACTCAAAATGTTTGAAAATGCTTATTTGCAAAACAGCACGTTTTGAGTTTATTCGCGTTTTAACGAAAACAGCATAAACACGACGAAATTTTATTATTCGTTTTTATTTTTTGGTCTATTTGAACGATTTCAACGATTAAAATGCTTGAAAATGCGTTTTTTAGCAAAAAACAGCACGTTTTGAGTTTAATCTGCGTTTTGCGTAAACAGATAAAACGACAATTTTTATTATTCGTTTTATTAATATTGCTTCTATTTGAACGATTTCAACGATCTAAAAATGCTTGAAAATGCTTATTTTAGAAAAAACAGCACGTTTTGAGCTTTAATCTGCTTTTTAACGCGTAAAACAGCATAAAAACCGACGAATTTTTATTATTCGTTTTTATTAATATTGCTTCTATTTGAACGATTTCAACGATCTAAAATTTGAAAATGCTTTTTTTTAAAGAAAAACACGTTTTGAGTTTTAATCTGCGTTTTAACGCGAAAACAGCATAAAACGAGGGAATTTTTTATTATTTGTTTTTATTATTATTGCTTCTATTTGAAAGATTTCAACGATCTAAAATGCTTGAAAATGCTTTATTTTAGCAAAACAGCACGTTTTGAGCTTTACTGCGTTTTAACGCGTAAAACAGATAAAACGACGAATTTTTTATTATTCGTTTTTATTAATATTGCGTCTATTTGAACGATTTCAACGATCTAAAATGCTTGAAAATGCTTTTTTAAAGCAAAACAGCACGTTTTGAGTTTTTAATCTGCGTTTTAACGCGTAAACAGCATAAAAACGACGAATTTTATATTCGTTTTTATTAATATTGCGTCTATTTGAACGATTTGAACGATCTAAAATGCTTGAAAATGCCTATTTTAGCAAAACAGCACGTTTTGAGCTTTAATCAGCGTTTTAACGCGAAAACAGCAAAAAAAACGACGAAATTTTTATTATTCGTTTTATTAATATTGCGTCTATTTGAACGATTTCAACGATCTAAAATGCTTGAAAATGCTTATTTTAGCAAAACAGCACGTTTTGAGCTTTTAATCTGCGTTTTAACGCGTAAAACAGCATAAAAACGACAAATTTTTATTATTCGTTTTTATTAATTGCGTCTTATTTGAACGATTTCAACGATCTAAAAATGCTTGAAAATGCTTATTTTAGCAAAACAGCACGTTTTGAGCTTTTAATCTGCGTTTTAACGCGCAAACAGCATAAAACGACGAATTTTTATTATTCGTTTTTATTAATATTGCTCTATTTGAACGATTTCAAACGATCTAAAATGCTTTTAAAAGCTTTTTATAAAACAGCATTTTAACGTAATCTAAAAATAAACTCTTAAAACCACTTTTATTTTATTTTTTTACGTTTACGCAATATTCGTCATTTGAACGATTTCAACATCTAAAATGCTTGAAAATGTTATTTAGCAAAAAGCTAAAACGTTTTTTATTAATCTGCGTTTTAAGTTAATCAGTATAACGTACAAATTTTATAATTCTTTTTTTTATAATTGCGTCTATTTGAACGATTTCAACGATCTAAAAGTTTGAAAATGCTTATTTTACATAAACAGCATTTTTGAGCTTTAATCTGCGTTTTAACGTAAAACGCATAAAAACGAAATTTTTATTATTCGTTTTTATTAATATTGCTTTATTTGAACGATTTCAACGATCTGAAAATTTAAATTTATTTTAGCAAAACACACGTTTTTGAGTTTAATCTGCGTTTAAACGGTAAAAAGCATAAATTGACAATTTTTATTATATTGTTTATTAACGTTGAGTCATTTGGAAGATTTCAATATCTAAAATGCTTGAAAATGTTTATCTTTAAGCTAAAAGCGTTTTAGCTAAATTCTGCGTTTTAACGCTTAAAACATTCATAAAAAACGACAAATTTTTTTATTCGTTTTTATTATTTGTCTATTTAACGATTTTAACGATCTAAAATGCTTGAAAATGTTATTTTAGCAAAACATCAGTTTTGAGTTTTATCGCGTTTTAACGCGTAAAAGCATAAAACGACGAAATTTTTATTATTCTTTTTTATAATATTGCTTCTATTTGAACGATTTCAACGATCTAAAATGCTTGAAAATGCTTATTTTAGCAAAACAGCACGTTTTGAGCTTTAATCTGCGTTTTAACGCGTAAAACAGCATAAAACGACGAATTTTTATTATTCGTTTTTATTAATATTGCGTCTATTTGAACGATTTCAACGATCTAAAATGCTTGAAAATGCTTATTTTAGCAAAACAGCACGTTTTGAGCTTTAATCTGCGTTTTAACGCGTAAAACAGCATAAAAACGACGAAATTTTTATTATTCGTTTTATTAATATTGCGTCTATTTGAACGATTTCAACGATCTAAAATGCTTGAAAATGCCTATTTTAGCAAAACAGCACGTTTTGAGCTTTAATCACGTTTAACGCGAAAAAGCATAAAAACACGAAATTTTTATTATTCGTTTTATTAATATCGTCTATTTGAACGATTTCAACGATCTAAAATGCTTAAAATGCTTATTTTAGCAAAAGAGCACGTTCTGAGCTTTAATCTGCGTTTTAACGCGTAAAACGCATAAAACGACGATTTTTTATTATTCGTTTTTTATTAATATTGCTTCTATTTGAACGATTTCAACGATCTAAAATGCTTGAAAATGCTTATTTTAGCAAAACAGCACGTTTTGAGCTTTAATCTGCGTTTTAACGCGAAAACAGCATAAAATGACGAAATTTTTATTATTCGTTTTTATTAATATTGCGTCTATTTGAACGATTTCAACGATCTAAAATGCTTGAAAATGCTTATTTTAGCAAAACAGCACGTTTTGAGCTTTATTCTGCGTTTTAACGCGTAAAACAGCATAAAAACGACGAAATTTTATTATTCGTTTTTATTTTATTGCGTCTATTTGAACGATTTCAACGATCTAAAATGCTGAAAATGCTTATTTTAGCAAAACAGCACGTTTTGAGCTTTAATCTGCGTTTTAACGCGTAAAACAGCATAAAAACGACGAATTTTCTATTATTCGTTTTTATTAATATTGCTTCTATTTGAACGATTTCAACGATCTAAAATGCTTGAAAATGCTTATTTTAGCAAAACAGCACGTTTTGAGCTTTAATCTGCGTTTTAACGCGTAAAACAGCAAAAAAACGACGAAATTTTTTTTATTCGTTTTTATTAATATTGTTCAGGAAAGATTTCAACGATCTAAAATGCTTGAAAATGCTTTTTTTAAAAGCAAAAAAAAGCACGTTTTAAAAGTTTTTTAATCTGCGTTTTAACGGGGTAAAACAGCAAAAAAAAACGACGAATTTTTTTTATTCGTTTTTATTAATATTGCTTTTTTTTGGGAACGATTTCAACGATCTAAAATGCTTGAAAATGTTTTTATTTTAGAAAAAACAGCACTTTTTTGAGCTTTAATCTGCTTTTTAAAACGGGGTTAAAACAGCATAAAATGACGAAATTTTTATTATTCGTTTTTTTTAAATTTGCGTCTATTTGAACGGGATTTCAACGATCAAAAATGCTTGAAAATGTTTAAATTTTTGGCAAAACAGCACGTTTTATTTTATTCTGCGTTTTAACGCGAAAAACAGCATAAAAACGACGAAATTTTTATTATTCGTTTTTATTTTTATTGCGTCTATTTGAACGATTTCAACGATCAAAAATGTTTATTTTAGAAAAACAGCACGTTTTATTTTAATCTGCTTTTTTAAGGTAAAACAGCATCGACAAATTTTTCTTTTTTATTCGTTTTTATTAATATTGCTTCTTTTTTGAACGATTTCAAGGGATCAAAAAATGCTTAAAAAAATGTTTTAAAAAGCAAAACAGCACGTTTTGAGTTTTAATCTGCGTTTTAACGCGAAAAAACAGCAAAAAAAACGACGAAATTTTTATTACCCCGTTTTATTAATATTGCGTCTATTTAAAACGTTTCAACGATCAAAAAATGCTTGAAAATGCTTTTTTTAAAAAAACAGCACGTTTTGAGTTTTAATCTGCTTTTTAACGCGAAAAACAGCAAAAAAACGACAAAATTTTTTTATTATTCTTTTTTTAAATTATTGCTTTTATTTGAACGATTTCAACGTTTCAAAAGTGTTTGGGAAAAGTTTTTTTTAAAACAAAAAGCAAGTTTTTGAGCTTTAATCTGCGTTTTAACGCAAAAACAGCAAAAAAAACGACAAATTTTTTATTTTTCTTTTTTTATTAATATTGCGTCTATTTAAAACGATTTCAACGATCAAAAATGCTTGAAAATGCCTTTTTGGCAAAACAGCACGTTTTAAATCAGCGTTTTAACGCAAAAAACAGCAAAAAAACGACAAAATTTTTATTATTCTTTTTTATTAATATTGCGCTATTTGAACGATTTCAACGTTTCAAAAATGCTTAAAAATGCTTATTTTAGCAAAACAGCACTTTTTTGAGCTTTTTTTCCCCGCGTTTTAACGCGAAAAAACATCATAAAACGACAAATTTTTATTATTCGTTTTTATTAATATTGCTTCTATTTGAACGATTTCAACGATCTAAAATGCTTGAAAATGCTTATTTTAGAAAAAAACAGCACGTTTTATTTTAATCTGCTTTTTTAACGCGAAAAACAGCAAAAAAAACGAAAAAATTTTTATTATTGTTTTTATTAATTTTTTGCGTCTATTTGAACGATTTCAACGTTTCAAAATGCTTGAAAATGCTTATTTTAGCAAAACAGCACGTTTTGATTACATTCGCGTTTTAACGTTTAAAAACAGCAAAAAAAACGACAAAATTTTTTTTATTATTTTTTTAAATATTGCTTCTATTTGAACGATTTCAACGATCTAAAATGCTTGAAAATGCTTATTTTGAAAAACAGCACGTTTTGAGTTTTTAACTGCGTTTTAACGCAAAAACAGCATAAAAACGACGAATTTTTTATTTTTCGTTTTTATTAATATTGCGTCTATTTGAACGATTTCAACGATCTAAAATGCTTGAAAATGCCTCCTTTTTAGCAAAACAGCACGTTTTGGCTTTAATCATTTTTTAACGCAAAAAACAGCAAAAAAAACGACAAAATTTTTTTATTTTTCCCGTTTTTATTAATATTGCGTCTATTTGAACGTTTTCCCAACGATCTAAAATGTTTTGGAAAAATGCTTTTTTTTAGAAAAAAGAGCACTTTTTGAGTTTTAATCTGCGTTTTAAGGGGAAAAACAGCAAAAAAAACGACGAATTTTTATTATTCTTTTTTATTAATTTTGGGTTTCTATTTGAACGATTTCAACGATCTAAAATGCTTAAAAATGTTTTATTTTAGCAAAACAGCACGTTTTGAGTTTTTAATCTGCGTTTTAACGCGTAAAACAGCAAAAAAATGGTTTTTTATTATTGTTTTTTTTTAAATTTGCGTCTATTTGAACGATTTCAACGATCTAAAATCCCGGAAAATGCTTTTTTTAGAAAAACAGCACGTTTTATTTTTGCGTTTTAACGCGTAAAACAGCAAAAAACACGAAATTTTTATTATTCTTTTTTTTATTTTATTGCGTCTTTTTGAACGTTTTTCAACGATCAAAAAATGCTTGAAAATGCTTTTTTTTAGCAAAACAGCACTTTTTGAGTTTTTAATCTGCGTTTTAACGCGTAAAAAAGCAAAAAAACGACGAATTTTCTATTATTCGTTTTTATTAATATTGCTTTATTTGAACGATTTCAACGATCTAAAATGCTTGAAAATGCTTATTTTAGAAAAAACAGCACGTTTTGAGCTTTAATCTGCGTTTTAACGCAAAACAGCATAAAACGACGAAAATTTTTATTATTGTTTTTATTAATATTGCGTCTTTTTGGGAAAACGATTTAAACCGATCAAAAATTTGGAAAATGCTTATTTTAGCAAAACAGTACGTTTTCAGTTTTAATCTGCGTTTTAACGCGTAAAAAAAAGCAAAAAAAACGACGAATTTTTATTTTTCGTTTTTATTAATATTGCTTCTATTTGAACGATTTCAACGATCTAAAATGCTTGAAAATGCTTATTTTAGCAAAACAGCACGTTTTGAGTTTTTAACCTGCTTTTTAACGCGTAAAACAGCATAAAACGACAAATTTTTTATTATTCGTTTTTATTAATATTGCTTCTATTTGAACGATTTCAACGATCTAAAATGTTTGAAAATGTTTTTATTTTAGCAAAACAATTTTTTGGTTTAATCTGCTTTAACGCGTAAAACAGCAAAAAAACGACGAATTTTTATTATTCGTTTTTTTTATTGCGTCTATTTGAACGATTTCAACGATCTAAAATATTTGGGAAAAGCTTATTTTAGCAAAAAAACAGGAGTTTTAATTTTGGTTTTGGCGTAAAACAGCAAAAAAACGACAAAATTTTTTATTATTCGTTTTTTTATTAATATTGCTTCTTTTGTAGGGGATTTCAACGATCTAAAAATCCCCTTAAAAATGCTTATTTTAGCAAAACAGCACGTTTTGAGTTTTAATCTGCTTTTTAACGCGTAAAACAGCAAAAAAAACGACGAATTTTTTATTATTCGTTTTTATTAATATTGCTTCTATTTGAACGATTTCAACGATCAAAAAATGCTTGAAAATGTTTTTATTTTAGCAAAACAGCACTTTTTTGGAGCTTTAATTGCTTTTTAACGCGGGTAAAACAGCAAAAAAACGACAAATTTTTTATTATTCGTTTTTTTTAAATTTTTTGCGTCTATTTGAAGGGATTTCAACGATCAAAATATTTGGGAAAATGCTTATTTTAGAAAAAACAGCACGTTTTGAGCTTTAATCTGCGTTTTAACGGAAAAAAAGCAAAAAAACGAGAATTTTTATTATTCTTTTTTATTAATATTGCTTTATTTGAACGATTTCAACGATCTAAAATGTTTAAAAAATGCTTTTTTTAAAAGCAAAACAGCACGTTTTGAGTTTTCTGCGTTTTAACGCGAAAAAACAGCATAAAAAACGACGAATTTTTTTTTAAATTCGTTTTTATTATTATTGCTTCTTTTAAAAAGATTTAAAAGATCTAAAAATGTTTGGGAAAATGCTTTTTTTAAAAGCAAAACAGCACGTTTTGAGATTTAACCCGCGTTTTAACGCGAAAAAACAGCATAAAACGACAAATTTTTTTATTATTCTTTTTTTATTAATATTGCTTTTTATTTGAACGATTTAAAAGGGATTAAAAAGCTTTTCCCTTATTTTAGCAAAACAGCACGTTTTATTTTAATCTGCGTTTTAACGAAAAACAGCAAAAAAACAAATTTTTATTTTTCGTTTTTATTAATATTGCGTCTATTTGAAGTTTTCCCAAACAACAAAAGTTTAAAAATGCTTTTTTAAAAAGCAAAAAAACCCCCGTTTTGTTTTTTAAAATCGCTTTTTAACCCAAAACAGAAAAAAAACGACGAAATTTTTTAACGTTTTATTAATACGTTTCAAAAACGTTTTAAACCATCTAAAATGTTTGGAAAATGCTTATTTTACAAAACAGCAGTTTTGAGCTTTAATCTGCGTTAAAAACGCGAAAATTTTAAAAAAACGACAAAATTTTTATTATTCGTTTTTATTAATATTGCCCTTTTTGGGAAACCCATTTCAACGATCAAAAAAATGTTTTAAAATCCCTTTTTTGAAAAAAAGCACTTTTTTGATTTAACTGCTTTTTTAACGCGAAAAACAGCAAAAAAAACGACGAATTTTTTTTTCCCCCGTTTTTAAATATTGTTTCATTTAACTTTAAACGCCCAAAATGTTTGAAAATGTTTTTTTTGGCAAAACAATTTTTAAGTTTTAATCTGCGTTTTAAGGGCGTAAAACAGCAAAAAAAAACGAGGGTTTTTTATTATTCGTTTTTAAAATTGCGTCTATTTAAAACGATTTCCAACGACCCAAAAAATGCCGAAAATGTTTTTTTAAAAGCAAAACAGCACGTTTTGAGCTTTTTTCCCCGCGTTTTAACGCGAAAACTGCATAAAAAAAAAAGGGAAATTTTTTTATTATTCGTTTTTTTTATTGCGTCTTTTTTAACCGAATTTCAACGTTTTAAAAATGTTTGAGAATCCCTTATTTTAGAAAAAAACAGCACGTTTTGAGTTTTAATCTGCTTTTTAACGCGAAAAAAGTTTAAAAAACAAAAAAATTTTTTTATTACCCTTTTTTTCTTTAAAATTTGCTTCTATTTAAAACGATTTCAACATTTTAAAATGCTTGAAAATGTTTTTATTTTAAAAAAAAAAAACAGCACGTTTTGGCTTTAATCTGCGTTTTAACGCAAAAAACAAAAAAAACGAAAAAAATTTTTATTTTTTCGTTTTTATTAATATTGTTTCTATTTGAACGTTTTAAAACCGATCAAAATGCTTGAAAATGCTTATTTTAGAAAAAACAGAAAGTTTTATTTTAATCTGCGTTTTAACGCGGCAAAAAAAATGACAAAATTTTTTTATTATTCTTTTTTATTATTGCGCCTTTTAAAGATTTCAACGATCAAAAAATCCCGAAAATGCTTATTTTTAGCAAAAAACAAAATGTTTTGAGTTTCATTCTGCGTTTTAACGCGTAAAACGCAAAAAAACGACAAAATTTTTTTATTCGTTTTTTTTTTTTATTGCCCCTTTTTTAAAGGGTTTTTCCCAACGATCTAAAAAACCGAAAATGCTTTTTTAAAAAAAACAGCACGTTTTGAGCTTTAATCTGCGCTTTAACGGGGTAAAACAGCATAAAATGACAAAATTTTTTATTACCCCTTTTTTTATTAATTTTTGGTCTATTTGAACGATTTCAACGATCAAAAATTTGTTTGGGAAAATGCTTATTTTAGAAAAAAACAGCACTTTTTGGTTTTTTCCCTGCTTTTTAACGCGTAAAACAGCAAAAAAACGACTAAATTTTTTATTATTCGTTTTTTTTTTTTATTGCGCCCCATTTGAAGACCGATCAAAAATGTTTAAAAAGCTTTTTTAAGCAAAACAGAAGTTTTGAGTTTTAATCGGGCTTTTTAACCGCAAAACAGAAAAAACCACAAATTTTTTATTATTCGTTTTTATTAATATTGTTTATTTGAAGGGATTTCAACATCAAAAAATGCTTAAAAAATGTTTTATTTTAGCAAAACAGCACTTTTTTGAGTTTTGCGTTTTAACGCGAAAACAGCATAAAACAACGAAATTTTTATTATTCGTTTTTATTAATATTGCGTCTATTTGAACGTGATTTAAAACGATTTTAAATGCTTGAAAATGCTTATTTTAAAAACATTTCGTTTTCATTTTTTAATCTGCTTTTTTAACGCGTAAAACAGCAAAAAAAACGACGAATTTTTATTATTTTTTTTTATTAATATTGCCCATTTGAACGTTTTTTAAATTAAAAACCCTTTAAAAATGTTTATTTTAGCAAAACAGCACGTTTTGAGTTTTAATCTGTTTTTTAACCGAAAAAGGAAAAAAACAGGGAATTTTTTTTATTATTTCTTTTTTTTATTAATATTGCTTCTTTTTTGGAACGATTTCAACGTTTCAAAATCCCGAAAATGCTTATTTTAGAAAAAACAGCACGTTTTGAGCTTTAATCTGCGTTTTAAGGGCGTAAAAAAAAGCAAAAAAAACGACAAAATTTTTTATTATTCTTTTTTTATTAATATTGCGTCTATTTGAACGATTTCAACGATCTAAAATACTTAAAATGTTTTATTTTAAAGCAAAACAGCACGTTTTGAGTTTTAATCTGCGTTTTAACGCGTAAAACAGCAAAAAAAACGACAAAATTTTTTATTTTTCTTTTTTATTAATATTTTTTCCCTTTTGGGAAACGTTTTTCAAAATCTAAAATGCTTGAAAATGCTTTTTTTTTAAAAGAAAAAAGCACGTTTTGAGTTTTAACTGCGTTTAACCCCAAAAAAAAGATAAAACGGGCGAAATTTTTTATTTTCCCTTTTAGTAATATTGCGTCTATTTAAAACGTTTTTAACGCCCTAAAATGTTTGAAAATGCTTATTTTAAAAACAGCAAGTTTTGAGTTATATTCTGCGTTTTAACGCGTAAAAACAGCATAAAACAACAAAATTTTTTTTATTATTCGTTTTTTTTTTTATTCCCCCCCATTTGAACGATTTCAACGATCTAAAATGTTTTGAAAATGCTTTTTTAGCGAAAACAGCACGTTTTGATTTTTAATCTGCTTTTTAACGCGTAAAACAGCAAAAAAACGACGAATTTTTTTATTCGTTTTTATTAATATTGCTTCTATTTGAAGGGATTTCAACGATCAAAAAATGCTTGAAAATGTTTATTTTAGCAAAACAGTACGTTTTGAGTTTTAATCAGCGTTTTAACGCTTTAAACGCAAAAAAAACGACGACTTTTTTTAATTATTCTTTTTTTATTAATATTGCGTCTATTTGAACGATTTCAACGATCTAAAATGCTTAAAAAATGCTTTATTTTAAAAAAAACAGCACGTTTTGAGTTTTTTAATCTGCGTTTTAACGCGTAAAACAGCAAAAAAAAGGACAAATTTTTTTTATTATTCTTTTTTTATTAATATTTGTTTCTATTTGAACGATTTCAACGATCAAAAAATTTTAAAAAATGTTTATTTTAGAAAAAACAGCACGTTTTGAGCTTTAATCTGCTTTTTAACGCGAAAAACAGAAAAAAAAAAGACAAATTTTTTTTATTATTCGTTTTTATTATTATTGCTTCTATTTGAAAGATTTCAACGATCAAAAAATGTTTTAAAAATGTTTTATTTTAGCAAAACAGACGTTTTGAGTTTTTAATCTGCTTTTTTAACGCGTAAAACCCAAAAAAACGACGAATTTTTTTATTCTTTTTTATTAATATTGCGTCTTTTAAAACGATTTCAACGAATTCAAAAATGCTTAAAAAATGCTTATTTTAGAAAAAACAGCACTTTTTGGTTTTTAATCTGCGTTTTAAAGGAAAAAACAGCAAAAAAAACGACAAATTTTTTTTAATTCGTTTTTTTAATATTGCTTCTAATTTGAACGATTTCAACGATCTTAAATGCTTGAAAATGTTTTTTTTAGCAAAACAGAAAGTTTAATCTGCGTTTTAACGCGAAAAACAGCAAAAAAACGACAAAATTTTTTATTATTCGTTTTTATTAATATTGTTTCCCATTTAAAAACGATTTCAAGGGATCAAAAAATGTTTGAAAATGTTTTTATTTTAGCAAAACAGCACGTTTTGAGCTTTAATCTGCGTTTTAACGCGTGAAAAAAACCAAAAAAACGACGAAATTTTTATTATTCGTTTTTATTAATATTGCTTCTTTTGAACGTTTTCCCCAACGATCTAAAATGCTTGAAAATGCTTATTTTAGAAAAACAGCACGTTTTGAGCTTTAATCTGCTTTTTAAACCCGGCAAAAACAGTTTAAAAAAGGACGAATTTTTTATTATTCTTTTTCCCCATTTTGCTTCTATTTAAAACGATTTCAACGATCTAAAATGCTTGAAATTGCTTATTTTAAAAACAGCACGTTTTGAGCTTTAATCTGCTTTTTAACGCGAAAAAAAAGCAAAAAAAGGGACAAAATTTTTTATTATTCTTTTTTATTAATATTGCGTCTATTTGAACGATTTAAAAGATCTAAAATGCTTGAAAATGCTTATTTTAGAAAAAACAGGACTTTTTTGAGTTTTAATCTGCTTTTTAACGCGTAAAACAGCATAAAAAGGGACAAATTTTTTATTATTCGTTTTTTTTAATAGTTTAGGAACGATTTCAACGATCAAAAATGCTTGAAAATGCTTTTTTTAAAAGCAAAAAGGCAGGGTTTTGAGTTTTAAATTTCGCGTTTTAACGCGTAAAACAGCATAAAAACGACGAATTTTTTATTATTCTTTTTTAAATTAATATTGCTTCTTTTTGGAACGATTTCAACGATCAAAAAAATGCTTGAAAAATGTTTTATTTTAGCAAAACAGCACGTTTTGAACTTTAATCTGCGTTTTAACGGGGTAAAACGGCATAAAACGAGGGTTTTTTATTACCCCGTTTTTTTTTTTATTGCGTCTATTTGAACGATTTAAAACGATCTAAAATGCTTGAAAATGTTTTTATTTTAGCAAAACAGCACTTTTTGGGAGTTTTAATCTGCTTTTTAACGCTTTAAAACAGCATAAAAAACGACGAATTTTTATTATTCTTTTTTTATTAATATTGTTTCTTTTTGGAACGATTTCAAGGGGATCAAAAAATGCTTAAAAAATGCTTTTTTTTTAGAAAAAACAGTACTTTTTGAGTTTTTAATCTGCTTTTTAACGCGAAAAACAGCATAAAAACGACGAATTTTTATTATTCGTTTTTATTAATATTGCGTCTATTTTGAACGATTTCAACGATCTAAAATTTGAAAATGTTATTTTAGCAAAACACCCGTTTTGAGCTTTAATCTGCGTTTTAACGCGTAAAAAAAAGCAAAAAAAACGACGAATTTTTTTTTTCCCCTTTTTTTATTAATATTGCTTCTATTTGAACGATTTCAACGATCAAAAATGCTTGAAAATGTTTTATTTTAGCAAAACAGCCCCGTTTTGAACTTTAATCTGCGTTTTAAGGGGCGAAAAACAGCATAAAAAACGACAAATTTTTTTATTATTCGTTTTTATTATTATTGCTTCTATTTGAAAGTTTTCCCCAAAACGATCTAAAATGCTTGAAAATGCTTATTTTGGAAAAAACAGAAAGTTTTGAGCTTTAATCTGCGTTTAACGGGAAAACGCAAAAACGACAAATTTTTTTTATTATTCTTTTTTTATTAATATTGCGTGTATTTGAACGTTTTCCCAACGATCTAAAATGTTTGAAAATGTTTATTCTAGAAAAAACAGCACGTTTTTTTTTTAATCTGCTTTTTAACGCGAAAACACCCAAAAAAAAACGAAAATTTTTTTATTATTTGTTTTTATTAATATTGCTTCTATTTGAACGATTTCAACGATTTTGCGGGAAAATGCTTTTTTTTAAGAAAAAACAGAAGTTTTGAGTTTTATTCTGCGTTTTAACGAGTAAAACAGCAAAAAAACGACGAAATTTTTATTATTCTTTTTTTATTAATATTGCGTCTATTTGAAGGGGATTTCAACATCAAAAAATGCTTAAAAAATTTTTTTATTTTAGCAAAACAGAAATTTTGAGTTTTAATCTGCTTTTTTAAACGCGTAAAACAGAAATAAAAGACGTTTTTTTTATTATTCTTTTTTTATTAATATTGTTTCTTTTAAAAAACGTTTTAACGATCAAAAAATGCTTAAAAAATGCTTTTTTTTGTGCAAAACAGCACGTTTTGAGTTTTTAATCTGCGTTTTAACGCGTAAAACAGCATAAAAACGACGAAATTTTTATTATTCGTTTTATTAATATTGCTTCTATTTGAACGATTTCAACGATCTAAAATGCTTGAAAATGCTTATTATTTTAGCAAAACAGCACGTTTTGTTTTAATCTGCGTTTTAACGCGAAAAACAGCATAAAACGATGAATTTTTATTATTCGTTTTTATTAATATTGCGTCTATTTGAACGATTTCAACGATCTAAAAATGCCTGAAAATGCCTATTTTGCGCAAAAACAGCACGTTTTGAGTTTTAATCAGCGTTTAACGCGTAAAACAGCATAAGAACGACGAAATTTTTATTATTCGTTTTTTATTAATATTGCGTCTATTTGAACGATTTCAACGATCTAAAATGCCGGAAAATGCCGGTTTTAGCAAAACAGCACGTTTTGAGCTTTAATCTGCGTTTTAACGCGTAAAACAGCATAAAACGACGAATTTTTTTATTATTCGTTTTTTATTAATATTGCTTCTATTTAAACGATTTCCAACGTGATCTAAAATGCTTGAAAATGCTTATTTTAGCAAAACAGCACGTTTTGAGCTTTAATCTGCGTTTTAACACGTAAAACAGCATAAAATGACGAAATTTTTAATATTATTCGTTTTTTATTAATATTGCCTATTTGAACGATTTCAACGATCTAAAATGCTGAAAATGCTTATTTTAGCAAAAACAGCACGTTTGAGCTTCATTCTGCGTTTTAACGCAAAACAGCATAAAAGCGACGAAATTTTTATTATCGTTTTTATTTTTATTGCGTCTATTTGAACGATTTCAACGATCTAAAAAATGCTTGAAAATGCTTATTTTAGCAAAACAGCACGTTTTGAAAGCTTTAATCTGCGTTTCAACGCGAAACAGCACAGGAACTGACAAATTTTTATTATTCGTTTTTATTAATATTGCTTCTATTTGAACGATTTCAACGATCTAAAATGCTTGAAAATGCTTATTTTAGCAAAACAGCACGTTTTGAGCTTTAATCTGCGTTTTAACGCGTAAAGCAGCATAAAATGACGAATTTTTATTATTTGTTTTTACAATATTGCTTCATTTACACGATTTCAACGATCTAAAATGCTGAAAATGCTATTTTGTGCAAAAAAAAAAAAAAAAAAACAGCACGTTTTGAGCTTAACGCGTTTTAACGCGTAAAACAGCATAAAACGACGAAATTTTATTATTCGTTTTTATTACTGCTTCATTTAAACGATTTCAACGATCTAAAACGCTTTTGTGCCTGCTATGAAAGCAAAACAGCACGTTTTGAGCTTTAACTGCGTTTTAACGCGTAAAACAGCATGTGCGCGACGAATTTTTATTATTCGTTTTTATTAATATTATGTCTATTTGAATGATTTCAACGATCTAAAAATGCTTGAAAATGCCTTACGTAGCAAGCAAAACAGCACGTTTTGAGCTTTAAATGCTGCTTTAACGCTCAAAAACAGCATAAAAACGACGAAATTTTTATTATTCGTTTTTTATTAATATTGTGCCTATTTGAACGATTTCAACGTGATCTAAAAATGCTTGAAAAATGCTAATTTTAGCAAAACAGCACGTTTTGAGCTTTAATCTGCGTTTTAACGCGTAAAACAGCATAAAAACGACGAATTTTATTATTCGTTTTTATTATTGCGTCTATTTGAACGATTTCAACGATCTAAAAATGCTTGAAAATGCTTATTTTATCAAAAACAGCACGTTTTGAGCTTTAATCTGCGTTTTAACGCGTAAAAAACAGCATAAAACGACGAATTTTTATTATTCGTTTTTATTAATATTGCTTCTATTTGTACGATTTCAACGATCTAAATGCCGGAAAATGCTTATTCAGCAAAACAGCACGTTTTGAGCTTTAATCTGCGTTTTAACGCGTAAAATGGCATGTAAAAACGACAAATTTTTTATTATTCGTTTTTTATTAATATTGCTTCTATTTGAACGATTTCAACGATGTAAAATGCTTGAAAATGCTTATATTTTAGCAAAAACAGCACGCGTTTTGAGTTTTAATCTGCGTTTTAACGCGTAAAACAGCATAAAAACGACGAAATTTTTTATTATTCGTTTTTTATTTTTATTGCGTCTATTTGGAATGATTTCAACGATCTTAAAATGCTTGAAAATGCTTGATTTAGCAAAACAGCACGTTTGAGCTTTAATCTGCGCGTTTTAACGCGTAAACAGCATAAAACGACGAATTTTTATTATTCGTTTTTTATTAATATTGCGTCTATTTTGAACGATTTCTTTACGATCTAAAATGCTTTGAAAATGCCTATTTTAGCAAAACAGCACGTTTTGAGCTTTAATCAGCGTTTAACGCGTAAAACAGCATAAAAACGACGAAATTTTTATTATTCGTTTTTATTGTTATTGTGTCTATTTGAACGATTTCAACGATCTAAAATGCTTGAAAATGCTTGATTTAGCAAACAGTACGTTTTGAGCTTTATTCTGCGTTTAACGCGTAAACAGCATAAAACCACTGCCTTTATTTATTCGCTTTATTAATATTGCTTCATTTGAACGATTTCAACGATCTAAAATGCTTCTGGAAAATGTTTATTTTAGCAAAAACAGCCGTTTTGAGCTTTAATCTGCGTTTCAGCGTAAAATACGCATATAAAACATCAAAATTTACGGCCTGCTTTACACATTGCGTCTATTTGAACGATTTCAACGATCTAAAATGCTTGAAAATGCTTATTTTAGCAAAACAGCACGTTTTGAGCCAACGCGTTAACGCATAAAACAGCATAAAACGACGAATTTTTATTATCTGTTTTATTAATATTAATGCACAACGATTCTTAAATCGATCTAAAATTTTGAGAATGCTTATTTTAGCAAAAACAGCAGCACGTTTTGAGCTTTAATCTGCGTTTTACCCGCGTAAAACAGCATAAAACGACGAATTTTTATTATTCGTTTTTATTATTATTGCTTCTATTTGAAAGATTTCAACGATCTAAAAATGCTTGAAATGCTTATTTTAGCAAAACAGCAATGTTTTGAGCTTAATCTGCGTTTTAACGCGTAAAACAGCATAAAACGACAAATTTTTTATTATTCGTTTTTATTAATATTGCTTTATTTGAACGATTTCCAACGATTCAAGATGCTTGAAAATGCTTATTTTAGCAAAACAGCACGTTTTGAGTTTAATCTGCGTTTTAACGCGTAAAACAGCATAAAAACGACGAAATTTTTATTATTCGTTTTTATTAATATTGCTTCTCGACGAACGATTTCAACGATCTAAAAATGCTTGAAAAATGCTTATTTTAGCAAAACAGCACGTTTTGAGCTTTTAATCTGCGTTTTAACGCGTAAAAAGAGCACATAAAAAAACGACGAATTTTTATTATCTTTCGTTTTTATTAATATTGTTTATTTAAACGATTTCAACGATCTAAAAATGCTTGAAAATGCTTATTTTAGCAAAACAGCACGTTTTGAGCTTTAATCTGCGTTTTAACGCGTAAAACAGCATAAAAACGACCCTTTACGCTGTTTTTTATTTTATTGCGTCTATTTGAAGGATTTCAACGATCTAAATGCTTGAAAATGCTTAATTTAGCAAAACAGCACGTTTTGAGCTTTAATCTGCGTTTTAACGTTAAAACAGCATAAAAACGACAAATTTTTTATTATTCGTTTTTATTAATATTGCTTCTATTTGAACGATTTCAACGATCTAAAATGCTTGAAAATGTTTTATTTTAGCAAAACAGCACGTTTGAGTTTTAATCTGCGTTTTAACGCTTAAAACAGCATAAAACGACGAAATTTTTATTATTTGTTTTTATTAATATTGCGTCTATTTGAACGAGATCAACGATCTAAAGTGCTTGAAAATGCTTTATTTTACAAAACAGCACAAATGTTTTGACCTTTAATCTGCGTTTTAACGCGTAAAACAGCATAAAACGACGAATTTTTTATTATTCGTTTTTATTAATATTGCGTCTATTTGAACGATTTCTACGGACCAAAATGCTTGAAATGCTCTATTTTAGCAAAACAGCACGTTTTGAGTTTTAATCAGCGTTTTAACGCGTAAACAGCATAAAAAACGACGAAATTTTATTATTATTCGTTTTATTAATATTGCGTCTATTTGAACGATTTCAACGATCTAAAATGCTTGAAAAATGCTTATTTAGCAAAAACAGCACGTTTTGAGTTTTAATCTGCGTTTTAACGCGTAAAACAGCATAAAACGACGAATTTTTATTATTCGTTTTTTATTATTATTGCTTCTATTTTGAAAGATTTCAACGATCTAAAAATGCTTGAAAATGCCTATTTTAGCAAAATATATCGTTTTGAGTTTTTAATCAGCGTTTTAACGCGTAAAAACAGCATAAAAACGATTTAAAATTTTTATTATTCGTTTTTATTAATATTGCGTCTATTTGAATGATTTCCAACGATCTAAAATGCTTGAAAATGCTTATCTTTAGCAAAACAGCACGTTTTGAGTTTTTAATCTGCGTTTTAACCCGTAAACAGCATAAAAAACGACGAAATTATTATTATTCGTTTTTAGTAATATTGCGTCTATTTGAACGATTTCAACGATCTAAAATGCTTGAAAATGCTTATTTTAGCAAAACAGTACGTTTTGAGCTTTATTCTGCGTTTTAACGCGTAAAACAGCATAAACATCGACGAAATTCTTTTTATTATTCGTTTTTATTTTATTGCGTCTATTTGAACGATTTCAACGATCTAAAATGCTTGAAAATGCTTTATTTTAGCAAAAACAGCACGTTTTGAGCTTTAATCTGCGTTTTAACGCGTAAAACAGCATAAAACGACGAATTTTTTTATTATTCGTTTTTATTAATATTGTTTCATTTGAACGATTTCAACGATTCAAAATGCTTGAAAATGCTTATTTTAGCAAAAACAGTACGTTTTGAGTTTAATCTGCGTTTTAACGCGTAAAACAGCATAAAAAACGACGAAATTTTTTATTATTCGTTTTTATTAATATTGCGTCTATTTGAACGATTTCAACGATCTAAAATGCTTGAAAATGCTTATTTTAGCAAACAGCACGTTTTGAGTTTTAATCTGCGTTTTAACCGCAGTAAAACAGCATAAAACGACGAATTTTTATTATTCGTTTTTATTAATATTGCTTCTATTTGAACGATTTCAACGATCTAAAATGCTTGAAAATGCTATTTTAGCAAAACAGCACGTTTTGAGCTTTAATCTGCGTTTTAACGCGTAAAACAGCATAAAACGACGAATTTTTATTATTCGTTTTTATTAATATTGCTTCTATTTGAAACGATTTCAACGATCTAAAATCGCTGAAAATGCTTATTTTAGCAAAACAGCACGTTTTGAGCTTTTAATCTGCGTTTTAACGCGTAAAACAGCATAAAACGACGAAATTTTTATTATCGTTTTTATTAATAGTTGCGTCTATTTGAACGATTTCAACGATCTAAAATGCTTGAAAATGCTTATTTTAGCAAAACAGCCGAGTTTTAATCTGCGTTTTGGGGAAAAAAAATAAAAACACGAAATTTTTTTTTTTTTTTTAATATTGCGTTTTTTTTGAACGATTTCAACGATTAAAAATCCCTTTTCCCTATTTTAAAAAAGCGTTTTGAGTTTTTAACGTTTTTTAACGCGAAAACGCAAAAAACGACAAAATTTTTATTATTCGTTTTTTTTTTATTCTCTTTTGAACGATTTCAACGATCTAAAATGCTTGAAAATGCTTATTTTGAAAAACCCCGTTTTGAGAATCTGCTTTTTAACGCGAAACAGCTAAAACGCAATTTTTTTTTATTATTCGTTTTTTTTAATATTCTTCTATTTGAACGATTTAAAACGTTAAAAAATTTTAAAATGCTTTTAGCAAAACAGCACGTTTTGAGAATGGTTTTACGCGAAAAACAGCTAAAACGACAAAATTTTTTATTCGTTTTTATTTATTGCGTCTATTTGAACGATTTCAACGATCTAAAAATGCTTGAAAATGCTTTTTTTAGCAAAACAACTTTTTGAGTTTAATCTGCGTTTTAACGCGTAAAACAGAAAAAAAAAACGCTTTTTTTCCGATTAAATTGCTTCTATTTGAACTTTTAACGATCTAAAATGCTTGAAAATGCTTATTTTAGCAAAAACAGCACGTTTTGGTTTTATCTGCGTTTTAACGCGAAAAACAGCAAAAAAAACGACAAATTTTTTTATTATTCTTTTTTTTATTAATATTGTTATTTGAACATTTAACGATCAAAATGCGAAAATCTTATTTTAGCAAAACAGCACGGAGTTTTTAATCGGGTTTAACGCGTAAAACACATAAAACGAAAAATTTTTTATTATTCTTTTTTATTAATATTGCTCTATTTGAACGATTTCCGTCTAAAATGTTTGAAAATGCTTATTTTAGCAAAACAGCTTTTGGCAAATTGCGTTTTAGCGCGTAA
>NW_027046234.1:27500-29547 GCF_025399875.1 Dalotia coriaria | reverse complement strand
AAAAAGCTCAAAAACGTGCTGTTTTCAAAATAAGCATTTTCAAGCTTTTTAAGGGGAAATCGTTCAAATAGACGCAAAAAAAAAACGAATAATAAAATTTCGTCTTTTTTTCTTTTTTACGCGAAAACGAAAATTTAAAAAGCTAAAAACGTGCTGTTTTGCTAAAATTTTTCAAGCATTTTGACCCGGAAATCGTTCAAAAGAGAAATTAAAAAAACGAAAAAAAAAACGTCTTTTTTGTTTTTTTTTACGCTTTAAAAACGCAGATTAAAGCTCAAAACTGCCGTTTTGCTAAAAAAGCATTTTAAAACAAAAATCGTTGAAACGTTCAAATAGAAGCAAAAAAAAAACGAAAAAAAAAAAAACGTCTTTTTTATGCTTTTTTTACGCGTTAAAACGCAGTTTAAAAAGCTAAAAACGTTTGTTTTGCTAAAATAACATTTTCAAGCTTTTTGATCGTTGAAATCGTTCAAATAGACGCAAAAAATAAAAACGAATAATAAAATTTCCGTTTTTATGCTTTTTTACGCGTTAAAACGCAAAATAAAGCAAAACGTGCTTTTTTCAAAATAAGCACTTTCCTTTTAGGTCGTTGAAATCGTTCAAATAGACGAATTTTAAATAAAAACGAATAAAAAAATTTCGTCGTTTTTATGTTTTACGCGTTAAAACGCAGATTAAATAAAACTGCTTTTTTCAAAATAAGCATTTTCAAGAGATCGTTAAAATCGTTCAAATAGAAGAATATTAAAAAACGAATAAAAAATTTCGTCGTTTTATGCTGTTTTACGCGTTAAAGCAGATTGGGTAAAAACGTGCTGTTTTGCTAAAATAACATTTTCAAGCTTTTTTGATCGTTGAAATCGTTCAAATAGAAGCAATATTAATAAAAACGAACAATAAAAATTTGTCGTTTTTTAGCTGTTTTACGCTTTAAAAAACGCAGTTTAAAAAGCTAAAAACGTGCTTTTTTTAAAAATAAGCATTTTCAAGCATTTTAGACGGTGAAATCGTTAAAATAGAGGGCAAATTAATAAAAACGAATAATTAAAATTTCGTCGTTTTATGTGTTTTACGCGTTAAAACGCAGTTTTAAAAACGTGCTGTTTTGCAAAAATAAGCATTTTAAAGCTTTTTAGATCTTTAAAAATCTTAAATAGAAGCAATATTAATAAAAACGAATAATAAAAATTCGCCGTTTTATGCTGTTTTACGCGTTAAAACGCAAAATTAAAGCTCAAAAGGGCCGTTTTGCTAAAATAAGCATTTTCAAGCATTTTAGATCGTTGAAATCGTTCAAATAGAAGCAATATTAATAAAAACGAATAAAAAAAAATTCGTCTTTTTTGTCTGTTTTACGCGTTAAAACGCAGATTAAACCCTCAAAACGTGCATTTTTTGCTAAAATAAGCATTTTCAAGCATTTTAGATCGTTGAAATCGTTCAAATAGACGCAATAAAAATAAAAACGAATAATAAAATTTCGTCGTTTTATGCTGTTTTACGCGTTAAAACGCAGAATAAAGCTTAAAACGTGCTGTTTTGCTAAAATAAGCATTTTCAGCATTTTAGGTCGTTGAAATCTTTCCCAAATAGAGAATATTAATAAAAACGAATAATAAAAATTTCGTCGTTTTATGCTGTTTTACGCGTTAAAACCCCAGATTAAAGCTCAAAACGTGCTGTTTTGCTAAAATAAGCATTTTCAAGCTTTTTAGATCGTTAAAATCGTTCAAATAGAAGCAATATTAAAAAAAACGAATAATAAAAAATTTCGTCGTTTTATGCTGTTTTACGCGTTAAAACGCAGATTAAAGCTCAAAACGGCTGTTTTGCTAAAATAAGCTTTTTTCAAGCATTTTAGATCGTTGAAATCGTTCAAATAGAAGCTATTAATAAAAAACGACAATAAAATTTCGTCGTTTTATGCTGTTTTACGCGTTAAAACGCAGATTAAAGCTCAAAACGTGCTTTTTTAAAATAAGCATTTTCAAGCATTTTAGATCGTTGAAATCGTTCTAATAGAAGCAATATTAATAAAAACGAA
>NW_027046234.1:0-22500 GCF_025399875.1 Dalotia coriaria | reverse complement strand
TCTTTTTTATGTTGTTTTACGCGTTAAAACGCAGATTAAAGCTCAAAACGTGCTGTTTTGCTAAAATAAGCATTTTCAAGCATTTTAGATCGTTGAAATCGTTCAAATAGAAGCAATATTAATAAAAACGAATAATTAAAATTGTCGTTTTATGCTGTTTTACGCGTTAAAACACAGATTAAAGCTCAAAACGTGCTTTTTTGCTAAAATAAGCATTTTCAAGCATTTTAGATCATTGAAATCGTTCAAATAGACGCAATATTAAAAAAAAACGAATAATAAAATTTCGTCGTTTTATGCTTTTTTACGCGCTAAAACGCAGAATAAAAGCTCAAAACGTGCTGTTTTGCTAAAATAAGCATTTTCGCATTTTAGATCGTTGAAATCGTTCAAATAGACGCAATATTAATAAAAAACGAATAATAAAAATTTCGTCGTTTTTTATGCTGTTTTACGCGTTAAAACGCAGATTAAAGCTCAAAACGTGCTGTTTTGCTAAAATAAGCATTTTCAAGCTTTTTAGATCGTTGAAATCGTTCAAATAGAAGCAATAGTAATAAAAACGAATAATAACAAATTCGTCGTTTTTATGCTGTTTTACGCGTTAAAACGCAGATTAAAGCTCAAAACGGCTGTTTTGCTAAAATAAGCATTTTCAAGCATTTTTGATCGTTGAAATCGTTCAAAAGACGCAAAAAATAAAAACGAATAATAAAAATTTCGTCGTTTTATGCCGTTTACGCGTTAAAACGCAGATTAAAGCTAAAAACGTGCTGTTTTGCTAAAATAAGCATTTTCAAGCATTTTAGATCGTTGAAATCGTTAAAAATAGAAGCAATATTAATAAAAAGGGAATAATAAAAATTCGTCGTTTTATGCTGTTTTACGCGTTAAAACGCAGATTAAAGCTCAAAACGTGCTGTTTTGCTAAAATAAGCATTTTCCAGCATTTTAGATCGTTGAAATCATTCAAATAGAAGCAATATTAATAAAAACGAACAATCAAAAATTCGTCTTTTTTATGCTGTTTTACGCGATAAAATGCAGATTAAAGCTCAAAACGTGCTTTTTTTGCTAAAAAAAAGCATTTTCAAGCATTTTAGATCGTTGAAATCGTTCAAATAGACGCAATAAAAATAAAAACAAATAATAGAAATTTCGTCGCGTTTTTATGCTGTTTTACGCGTTAAAACGTAGATTAAACTCAAAACGTGCTGTTTTGCTAAAATAAGCATTTTCAAGCATTTTAGATCGTAGAAATCGTTCAAATAGAAGCAATATTAATAAAACGAATAATAAAAATTCGTCGTTTTATGCTGTTTTACGCGTTAAAACACAGATTTAAGCTCAAAACGTGCGTTTTAAAAAAGCATTTTAACATTTTAATTCGTTAAATCGTTTACAAATTAAAAAAAAATAAAACGTTTTTGTTTTCCGTTAAAACAAGTTAACTAAAACGTGTTTTTCAAAAAAGCTTTCAAGCATTTTAATGTAAATCGTTTAAATGAGCAATATTAAAAACAGATATAAAAAATTCGTCGTTTTAAAATACGCATTTACCAAATTGCGTTGAAAAGTTTTTAAGCATTTAATTTAACGTTAAATCGTTAAATAGCGTTTTATTAAAAACGCAATAAACAAATTTTTGACTGTTTTGTAAAAATAAGCTTAAGCTTTTAGCAAATAAGCTTCAACATTTTAATCGTAAAATAAAAACGAATATAAATTTATTATGAAAATTTCGTTAAACGTTTAAGCTAAAACGAAATATAGCTAAAATCTGTTTTACATTTTTAAGCATTTTATTAAATTAGAACGTATTTCAAAAAAGAATTAAAATCGTTTTTTAAATTTTTCGTTTAAATGCGATTAAAGTTAAAACGGATTAAAATAAAAGCTTTTTAGTTTTAAATCGTGATTTCGCAAATTAGACTAAAATGTTATAAAAAAATTTTAAAAATGATTTTTTCGCGTTTAAACGTTAACGCTAAAACGAATCTAAAATTTCAAGTTTTTGTTCGTTAAAATCATATTAAGCAATATTAGATAGTAAGCTAAAAATATAGCATTTTTAAGTTTTACGTTAAAACGTAGATAAAATAATGATTTCAAATAAGCAATTTCAGTATTTTACCGTTAAAGCAGATTAAACTAAAAAACGCTATTAAAATAATTTTCAGTTTTGTAATAGTTAAAACGTTAAACGCAAATGTTTATAAAAAAATTTCAAGATTTTAGATAGTTAACGTTAAACGATATTAATTAAACGGTTAAAAATTAAATTTCAAATGCTTTTTAGCGTTAAAACAGTTCAAACTATATGCAATTTTAAAAAACGTTAAATATTTAGACGTTAAATCTTAATAGCGTAATATCAAATAAAATATAAAAGTTTTTTCGTATTAAAGCTTTTAACGCGTTTAAATGTAAAATCAAATTCGATTTTAGTTAAAAACATTTCAAAATATTGATTTTATAAATGTTCAAATAAAATCAGATTAATAAAACGATTAAGTTTTCAAAATAAAATTAGCTTTTTGCTATAAATAACTTCAAAAGCATTTTGCTAAAAAACATTAATAGAATTTTTTCGTTAAATACGTTTAAAAGTAAATTAAAAAAGCTAATAGTAATTTTCGTTTATAAGCATTTTCAAGCGTTAAAACGCAGATTAAAGCTCAAAACGTGCTGTTTTGCTAAAATAAGCATTTTCAAGCATTTTAGATCGTTGAAATCGTTCAAGAAGCAATATTAATAAAAACGAATAAAAAAAAATTCGTCGTTTTATGCTGTTTTACGCGTTAAACGCAGATTAAAGCTCAAAACGTGCTGTTTTGCTAAAATAAGCATTTTCAAGCATTTTAGATCGTTGAAATCGTTCAAATAGAAGCAATATTAATAAAAACGAATAATAAAAAATTCGTCGTTTTTATGCTGTTTTACGCGTTAAAACGCAGATTAAAGCTCAAAACGTGCTGTTTTGCTAAAATAAGCATTTTCAAGCATTTTAGATCGTTGAAATCGTTCAAATAGAAGCAATATTAATAAAAAAACGAATAATAAAAATTTCGTCGTTTTATGCTGTTTTACGCGTTAAAACGCAGATTAAAGCTCAAAACGTGCTGTTTTGTTAAAATAAAACAACATTTTTGATAATTAAAATCTTAAAATTTATTTAAAAAAAACGGAAAAAAAATTCTTTCAAAAAAATTTTTTTTAAACCCAATTCTTTTTAAAACGTGCTGTTTTGCTAAAATAAGCATTTTCAAGCATTTTAGATCGTTGAAATCGTTCAAATAGAAGCAATATTAATAAAAAGATAATAAAAATTTCTCGTTTTATGCTGTTTTACGCGTTAAAACGAATTAAACTTTAAAACTGTTTTTGCTAAAAATAAGCATTTCAAGCATTTTAGATCGTTGAAATCGTTCAATCAAGCAATTTAATTAAAACGTAATAAAAATTCATTTTTATGCTTTTACGCGTTAAAACGCAGATTAAAGCTGCAAAACGGCTGTTTTGCTAAAATAAACATTTTCAAGCTTTTTAGATCGTTAAATTTCAAATAGAGCAATATTAATTAAAAAGAATAATTAAAAAATTTCTTATGTTTTCGCGTTAAAATTTAAAACCTAAAACGTGCTGTTTTGCTAAAATAATTTTCAAGCATTTTAGATCGTTAAATCTTCAAATAGACGCAATATTAATAAAACAATAATAAAATTTTCGTTGTTATGCTGTTTTACGCGTTAAAACGCAGATTAAACTCAAACGTGCTGTTTTGCTAAAAAGCATTTTCAAGCATTTTAGATCGTTGAAATCGTTAAATAGAAGCAATATTAAAAAACGCAATATTAAAAATTAATCGTTTAATGCTGTTTTCGCGTTAAAACACAGATTAAAGCTCAAAACGAGATATTTTTGCAAAATACTGTTTTCAAAAGCATTTTTCGTTGAAATCGTTCAAATAGACGCAATAAATAAAACGAATAATAAAAATTGTCGTTTATGTGTTTACGCGTTTAACGCTTAAAAAACGTGCTGTTTGCTAAAATAAGCATTTTAAGCATTTTTAGATTTGAATCGTTCAAATAGACGCAATATTAAAAACGAATAATAAAATTTCATTTTTTATGCGTTTTACGCGTTAAAACGCAGATTAAAGCTCAAAACGTGCTGTTTTGCAAAATAGGCATTTTCAAGCATTTTAGATCGTTGAAATCGTTCAAATTGAAACAATATTAATAAAACGAATAACAAAAATTCGTCGTTTTATGCTGTTTTACGCGTTAAAACGCAGATTAAAGCTCAAAACGTGCTGTTTTGCTAAAATAAGCATTTTCAAGCATTTTAGATCGTTGAAATCGTTCAAATAGACGCAATATTAATAAAAAAACGAATAATACGTACCTGTCGTTTTATGCTGTTTACGCGTTAAAACGCAGATTAAAGCTCAAAACGTGCCGTTTTGCTGTACAACAAGCATTTTCAAGCATTTTAGATCGTTGAACCGTTCAAATAGGAAGGCAATATTAATAAAAACGAATAATAAAAAATTCGTCGTTTTATGCTGTTTTACGCGTTAAAACGCAGATTAAAAGCTCAAAACGTGCTGTTTTGCTAAAATAAGCATTTTCAAGCATTTTAAATCGTTGAAATCGTTCAAATAGACGCAATAAAAATAAAAAACGAATACAAAAATTTGCCGTTTTATAAGCTGTTTACGCGTTAAAACGTGCAGAATAAAGCTCAAAACGCTGGTGTTTTGCTAAAATAAGCATTTTCAAGCATTTTAGGTCGTTGAAATCGTTCAAATGACGTGCAATATTAATAAAAACGAATAATAAAAATTTCGTCGTTTTATAAGTTGTTTTACGCGTTAAAACGATTAAAGCTCAAAACGTGCTGTTTTGTTAAAATAAGCATTTTCAAGCATTTTTAGGATAGTTGAAATTGTTCAAATAGAAGCAATATTAATAAAAAAGCGAATAATAAAATTGCCATTTTATGTTGTTTTACGCTGTTAAAACGCAGATTGTGCCTCAAAACGTGCTGTTTTGCTAAAATAAGCATTTTCAAGCATTTTAGATCAAGCTATTGAAATCGTTCAAATAGACGCAATATTAATAAAAAAACGAATAATAAAAATTTCGTCGTTTTTATGTTGGTTTTACGCGTTAAAACGCAGAATAAAACTCAAAGTGTGCTGTTTTGCTAAAATAAGCATTTTCAAGCATTTTAGATCAAGCTGGAATCGTTCAAATAGAAGCAATATTAATAAAAACGAATAAGAAAATTCGTCGTTTATGTTGTTTTACGCGTTAAAACGCAGAATAAAAGCTCAAAACGTGCTGTTTGCTAAAAAGCTTTTTGGGTCGTTGAAATCGTTCAAATGAGCAATATTAATAAAACGAAAAAAAATTTTCGTCTTTTTTGGTTTTTTTACCTTTAAAAACGAATTAAAGCTCAAAAGGGCTGTTTTTTTAAAAATAAGCATTTTCAAGCTTTTTTTAATAGTTGAAATTGTTCAAAAGAAGCAATATTAATAAAAGCGAATAAAAAAAAATTGCTTTTTATGTTGTTTTAGGGTTAAAACGCAGATTCTCAAAACGGCTGTTTTGCTAAAATAAGCTTTTTCGTTTTTAGATCGTTGAAATCGTTAAAAAGACGCAAATTAAAAAAAAAACGAATAAAAAAAATTTCGTCTTTTTTAGTGTTTTACGCGTTAAAACGCAGAAAAAAAACTCAAAGGTGCTGTTTTGTTAAAATAAGCATTTTCAAGCATTTTAGACTTGAAACGTTCAAATAAAAGCAATTTTAAATTTAAAAAACGAATAAAAAAATTTCCCCGTCGTTTTATGCTTTTTTACGCTTTAAAAACGCAGAAAAAAAACCTCAAAACGGTGCTTTTTTTTGCTAAAATAAGCATTTTCAAGCATTTTAGATCTTTGGGAAATTTGTTCAAATAAAAGCAATAAAAAAAAAAACCAAATAAAAAAAATTTCGTCGTTTTTTCCCCGGTTTTACGCGTTAAAAGGGCAGATTAAAGCTCAAAACGTGTCGGTTTTGTTAAAATAAGTTTTTTTCAAGTTTTTTAGATGGGAAATCGTTCAAATAAAAGAATAAAAAAAAAACAAATAAAAAAAAATTTCGTCGTTTTTTTTTGGCTTTAAAAAACGCAGATTGCTCAAAACGTTGTTTTGTTTAAAATAAGTTTTTTCCAAAATTTTAGATCAAACCCCGTTCAAATAAAAAGCAATATTAAAAAAAAAAAAACCATCAATTTTGTCGTTTTATTTTTTTTAAGGGTTTTTAAAAAACGCAGATTAAAAAAAAAAAACGTCCCTTTTTTTGCTTAAATAAGCTTTTTCAAGCTTTTTTTAGATCGTTGAAACCGTTCAAATAGACGTAAAAAAAAACGAATAATAAAAAATTGTCGTTTTATGGTTTAAGGGCTTTAAAAAACGCAGATTAAAAGCTAAAAACGTGTTTTGTTTTGTTTAAAAAAACATTTTCAAGCATTTTAGATCGTTGAAATCGTTCAAATAGGCAATTTTAAAATAAAAACGAATAAAAAAAAATTTCGTCTTTTTTAAAAAGCTTTTTTAACGCGTTAAAACGAATTTAAAAAGCCCCCCCAAAAGGGCTGTTTTGCAAAAAATTAAGCTTTTTCCCAAGCATTTTAGATCGTTGAAATCGTTCAAATAGAAGCAATATTAAAAAAAAACGAAAAATAAAAATTTGTCTTTTAGGGTTTTTTTACGCTTTAAAAAACCAGTTTAAAAAGCTAAAAACGTGTTTTTTTTCAAAAAAATAAGCTTTTTCCCAAGCATTTTAGATCGTTGAAATCTTTCCCAAAAGAAGCAATATTAAAAAAAAACGAATAAAAAAAAATTTCGTCTTTTATGCTGTTTTACGCGTTAAAACGCAGATTAAAGCTAAAAAACGTGCTGTTTTGCTAAAATAAGCTTTTTCCCAAGCATTTTAGATCGTTGAAATCGTTCCCAAATAGACGCAATATTAAAAAAAACGAATAAAAAAAATTTTTGCCGTTTTTTTTGCTGTTTTACGCGTTAAAACGCAGTTTTAAAGCTCAAAAGGGCTGTTTTGCAAAAATAAGCATTTTCAAGCATTTTAGATCGTTAAAAATGTTCAAATGGGCAATTTTTAAAAAAACGAATAAAAAAAAATTGTCGTTTTTATCCCGTTTTAGGGTTAAAAAGAAAGATTAAACCCTTAAAAAACGTGCGGGTTTTTTGCTAAAAAACTTTTTTCAAGCATTTTTGATCGTTGAAATCGTTCAAAAAACCAAATATTAAAAAAAAAACGAATAATAAAAATTTTGTCGTTTTTTGTGTTTACGCTTTAAAAAAGGGGCAGTTTAAAAAGCTAAAAAAGGGCTGTTTTTAAAAATAAGCATTTTCAAGCATTTTAGATCGTTGAAATCGTTCAAATAACGAATATTAAAAAAAAACGAATAAAAAAATTTCGTCGTTTTTTCCCGTTTTACGCTTTAAAAAACGAGAAAAAAGCCCCAAAACGTGCTTTTTTGCTAAAATGCATTTTCAAGCTTTTTTAGATCTTTGGGAAATCGTTCAAATAGAAGCAATTTTAAATTTGGAATAAAAAAAATTTCGTCTTTTTTATGCTGTTTTACGCGTTAAAAAACGCAGTTTAAAAAGAAAATTTCGTCGTTTTATGTTGTTTTACGCGTTAAAACGCAGTTTAAAAAGCTCAAAACGTGCTGTTTTGCTAAAATAAGCATTTTCAAGCATTTTAGATCGTTGAAATTGTTCAAATAGAAGCAATATTAAGAAAACGAATAATTAAAAATTCGTCGTTTTTATGCTGTTTTACGCGTTAAAACTCAGATTACAGCTCAAAACGTGCTGTTTTGCTAAAATAAGCATTTTCAAGCATTTCAGATCGTTGAAATCGTTCAAATAGAAGAATATTAATAAAAACGAATAATAAAAATTCGTCGTTTTTATGTGTTTTACGCGTTAAAACGCAGATTAAAGCTCAAAACGTTCTGTTTTGCTTAAATAAGCATTTTCAAGCATTTAGATCGTTGAAATCGTTCAAATAGAAGCATATTAAAAAAAAACGAATAATAAAAATTCGTCGTTTTATGCTGTTTACGCGTTAAAACACAGATTAAAAGCTCAAAACGTGCTGTTTTGCTAAAATAAGCATTTTCAAGCATTTTTGATCGTTGAAATCGTTCAAATAGACGAAATATTAATAAAAACGAATAATAAAAATTTCGTCGTTTTATGCTGTTTTACGCGTTAAAACGTAGATTAAAGCTCAAAACGTGCTGTTTTGCTAAAATAAGCATTTTCAAGCATTTTAGATCGTTGAAATTGTTCAAATAGAAGCATATTAAGAAAAAACAAATATTCAAAATTCGTCGTTTTATGCTGTTTTACGCGTTAAAACTCAGATTACAGCTCAAAACGTGCTGTTTTTGCTAAAATAAGCATTTCAAGCATTTTAGATCGTTGAAATCGTTCAAATAGCAATATTGATAAAAACGAATAATAAAAATTCGTCTTTTTATGCTGTTTACGCTTTAAAAACGCAGATTAAGCTCAAAACGTGCTGTTTTGAAAATGGGCATTTTCAAGCATTTTAGATCGTTGAAAATGGGTTCAAATAACGCATATTAATAAAAACGAATAATAAAATTCGTCGTTTTTATGCTGTTTTACGCGTTAAACGCGTTAAACTCAAAACGTCCCGTTTTCTAAAATAAACATTTAAGCTTTTTTAATCGTTAAATCGTTCAAAAAAAGGCAATTTAATAAAAACGAATAATAAAAATTCGTCTTTTTTATGCTGTTTTACGCGTTAAAACGTTAAAGCTCAAAACGTGCTTTTTGCTAAAATAAGCATTTTCAAGCTTTTAATCGTTGAAATCGTTCAAATAGAGCAATAAAATAAAACGAATAATAAAAATTTCGTCGTTTTATGCTGTTTTCCCGCTTTAAAAACGCAGATAAAGCTCAAAACGTGCTGTTTTTTAAAATAAGCTTTTTTCAAGCATTTTTCGTTGAAAATCGTTCAAATAGCCCAATATTAATAAAAACGAATAATAAAATTTCGTCGTTTTATGCTGTTTACGCGTTAAAACGCAGATTAAACTCAAAACGTGCGTTTTTGTAAAATAAAAATTTTCAAAGCTTTTTAAAAACGTTGAAATCGTTCAAATAGAGAAATATTAAAAACGAATAATAAAACGTCTTTTTTATGCTGTTTTACGTTAAACGCGATTAAAAAACTCAAACGTGCTGTTTTGCTAAAATAAGCATTTTCAAGCATTTTAGATCGTTGAAATCGTTCAAATAGAGCAATATTAATAAAAACGAATAATAAAATTTTCGTCTTTTATGCTGTTTTCCCGGTTAAAACGCAGATTAAAGCTCAAAACGTGCTGTTTTGCTAAAATAAGCATTTTCAACATTTTAGATCGTTGAAATCGTTCAAATTGAAGCAATATTAATAAAAACGAATAATAAAAATTCGTCTTTTTATGCTGTTTTACGCGTTAAAACGCAGATTAAATCAAAAACGTGCTGTTTTGCTAAATAAGCTTTTCAGCATTTTGGATCGTTGAAATCGTTAAAATTTAAACCCAATATTAAAAAAACGAATAATAAAAAATTCGTCGTTTTTATGCTGTTTTACGCGTTAAAACACAGATTAAAGCTCAAACGTGCTGTTTGCTAAATAAGCATTTTCAAGCATTTTAGATCGTTGAAATCGTTCAAATAGAAGCAATATTAAAAAAAAACGAATAATAAAAATTCGTCGTTTTATGCTGTTTTACGCTTTAAAAACGCAGATTAAAGCTCAAAACGTGCTGTTTTGCTAAAAAAAAGCATTTTCAAGCATTTTAAATCGTTGAAATCGTTCAAATAGACGCAATAAAAATAAAAACGAATAATAAAAATTTCGCCCGTTTTATGCTGTTTTACGCGTTAAAACGCAGATTAAAGCTCAAAACGTGCGGTTTTGATAAAATAAGCATTTTCAAGCATTTTAGACCGTTGAAATCGTTCAAATAGAAGAAATATTAATAAAAACGAATAATAACAATTTCGTCGTTTTTATGCTGTTTTACGCGTTAAAACGCAGATTAATGCTCAAAACGTGCTGTTTTGCTAAAATAAGCATTTTCAAGCATTTTAGATCGTTGAAATCGTTCAAATAGAAGCAATATTAATAAAACGAATAATAAAATTCGTCATTTTATGCTGTTTTACGCGTTAAAACGCAGATTAAAAGCTCAAAACGTGCTGTTTTGCTAAAATAAGCATTTTCAAGCATTTTAGATCGTTGAAATCGTTCAAATTGAAGCAATATTAATAAAAACGAATAATAAAATATTCGTCGTTTTTATGCTGTTTTACGCGTTAAACGCAGATTAAAGCTCAAAACGTGCTGTTTTGCTAAAATAAGCATTTTCAGCATTTTAGATCGTTGAAATCGTTCAAATAGACGCAATATTAATAAAAACGAATAATAAAAAATTCGTCGTTTTTATGCTGTTTAACGCGTTAAAACGCAGATTAAAACTCAAAACGTGCTGTTTTGCTAAAATAAGCATTTTCAAATTTTAGATCGTTGAAATCGTTCAAATAGAAGCAATATTAATAAAAACGAATAATAAAATTTCGTCGTTTTATGCTGTTTTACGCGTTAAAACGCAGATTAAAACTAAAAAACGTGCTGTTTTGCAAAATAAGCATTTTCAAGCATTTTAGATCGTTGAAATCGTTCAAATAGAAGCAATATTAATAAAAACGAATAATAAAAATCCGTCATTTTTATGCTGTTTTACGCGTTAAAACGCAGATTAACGCTAAAAACGTGCTGTTTTGTTTTAAAATAGGCATTTTCAAGCTTTTTTAGATCGTTGAAATCGTTTCAAATTGAAGCAATATTAATAAAAACGAATAATAAAATTCGTCTTTTTTATGCTTTTTTACGCGTTAAACGCAGTTTAAAAAGCTCAAAACGTGCTGTTTTGCTAAAATAAACATTTTCAAGCATTTTAGATCGTTGAAATCGTTCAAATAGACGCAATATTAATAAAAACAATAATAAAAATTTCGTCGTTTTTATGCTGTTTACGCGTTAAAAACGCAGTTTAAAAACTAAAAACGTGCCGTTTTGCTAAAATAAAACATTTTCAAGCTTTTTTACATCGTTGAAATCGTTCAAATAGAAGAAATATTAATAAAAACGAATAATACAATTTCGTCGTTTTATGCTGTTTTACGCGTTAAAACGCAGAATAAAGCTCAAAACGTGCTGTTTTGCTAAAAAAAAAGCATTTTCAAGCATTTTAGATCGTTGAAATCGTTCAAATAGAAGCAATATTAAAAAAAAACGAATAATAAAAAATTCGTCGTTTTTATGCTTTGTTTTACGCGTTAAAACGCAGTTTAAAAAGCTCAAAACGTGCTGTTTTGCTAAAATAAGCATTTTCAAGCATTTTAGATCGTTGAAATCGTTCAAATAGACGCAATATTAATAAAAACGAATAATAAAAAATTCGTCGTTTTTATCTGTTTTACGCGTTAAAACGCAGTTTAAAAAGCTCAAAACGTGCTGTTTTGCTAAAATAAGCATTTTCAAGCATTTTAGATCGTTGAAATCGTTCAAATAGAAGCAATATAATAAAAACGAATAAAAAAAAAATTGTCGTTTTATGCTGTTTTACGCGTTAAAACGCAGATTAAACCCAAAACGTGCTGTTTTTGCTAAAATAAGCATTTTCAAGCATTTTAGATCGTTGAAATCGTTCAAATAGACGCAATATTAATAAAAAACGAGTAATAAAAAAATTCGTCGTTTTTATGCTGTTTTACGCGTTAAAACGCAGTTTAAAAAGCTCAAAACTGCTGTTTTGCTAAAATAAGCATTTTCAAGCATTTCAGATCGTTGAAATCGTTCAAATTGAAGCAATATTAATAAAAAACGAATAATAAAAATTCGTCTTTTTTTATGCTGTTTTACGCGTAAAACGCAGATTAAACTAAAAACGTGCTGTTTTGCTAAAAAAAGCGTTTTCAAGCATTTTAGATCGTCGAAATCGTTTAAATAGACGCAATATTAAAAAAAAACGAATAATAAAATTTGCTTTTTTATGTGTTTTACGCGTTAAAACGCAGATTAAAGCTAAAACGTGTGTTTTGCTAAAATAAGCATTTTCAAGCATTTTAGATCGTTGAAACGTTTAAATAGACGCAATATTAAAAAAAACGAAAAATAAAAAATTCGTCGTTTTATGTTTTTTACGCGTTAAAACGCAGATTAAACTAAAAACGTGCTGTTTTGCTAAAATGCATTTTCAAGTTTTTAGATCGTTGAAATCGTTCAAATAGAACAATATTAAAAAAAACGAATAAAAAAATTCGTCGTTTTATGCTGTTTTACGCGTTAAAACGCAGATTTCTCAAAACGTGCTGTTTTGCAAAAATAAGCTTTTTCAACATTTCGAAAATTGAAGAAAATATTAATAAAAAACGAATAATAAAATTGTCTTTTTTTATGCTTTTTTACGTTAAAACGCAGTTTAAAAAACTCAAAACGTGCTGTTTTGTAAAATAACATTTTCACGCATTTTAGATCTTTGAAATCTTTTAAATAAAAGCAATTTTTAAAAAAGGGAATAATAAAAATTTCGTCTTTTTAAATGCTTTTTTACGCGTTAAAACGCAGTTTAAAAACTCAAAACGTGCTGTTTTGCTTTAAAAAACCATTTTCAAGCATTTTAGATCGTTGAAACCCCTTTTTTAAATGGGAAATTTTAATAAAAAACAAATTTAAAAAATTCGTCGTTTTATGCTTTTTTTCCGTTAAAAACGCAGTTTAAAAAGCTCAAACGTGCTGTTTTCAAAATAAGCTTTTAAAGCATTTTAGATCTTTGAAATCTTTTAAATGGGAAGAAAATATTAAAAAAAAAAAACGAAAAAAAAATTTTCGTCGTTTTTGCTGTTTTCGCGTTAAAACGCAGTTTTAAAGCTCAAAACGAATTTTTTTTGCAAAAATAAGCATTTTAAAACTTTTTTCGTTCAAAATTTAAAAGAAATATTAATAAAAACGAATAATAAAATTCGTCGTTTTATGTTGTTTTACGCTTAAAACGCAGTTTAAAAACCCCAAAACGTGCTGTTTTGCTAAAAAAAACTTTTTAAAGCATTTTAGATCGTTGAAATCGTTAAAATTTGAAGCAATATTAAAAAAAACAAAAAATTTAAAAATTTCGTTTTTTTATGCTGTTTTACGCTTTAAAAAACCAGTTTAAAAAGCTCAAAACGTGTTTTTTTTTGCTAAAATAACATTTTCAAGCATTTTGATCGTTAAAAATCGTTCAAATAAAAGCAATATTAAAAAAAACGAATAAAAAAATTTTCGTCTTTTTTAGCTGTTTTACGCGAAAAAACGCAGTTTAAAAAGCTAAAAAACGTGCTTTTTTTCAAAATAAGCTTTTTCAAGCTTTTTAAAGATCGCAAAAATCGTTTTAAAAGAGGGCAATTTTAAAAATAAAAACGAATAAAAAAAAATTTCGTCTTTTTTATGTTTTTTTTAAACGCGTTAAAACCCCAGATTAAAAGCTAAAAACGTGCTTTTTTTGCTAAAATAAGCATTTTCAAGCATTTTAGATCGTTGAAACCCTTTTAAATGCGGCCAAATTTAAAAAAAAACGAATAAAAAAAAATTTTTCGTTTTATGCTTTTTTACGCGAAAAACGCAGTTTTAAAAAGCTCAAACGTGCTGTTTTTGCAAAAATTTTTAAGCATTTTAAGCTTTCGTTAAAATTTGGGCAATATTAAAAAAAAACGAATAAAAAATTTTTCCCGGTCTTTTTTATGCTGTTTTACCCCTTAAAAACGCAGTTTAAAAGAAACTAAAAAACGTCCCGTTTTGCTAAAATAAGCATTTTAAAAGCTTTTTCGTTGAAATGGGTTAAAATAAAAAGAATAAAAAAAAAAAAACGAAAAAAAAAAACCGTCATCCCGTTTTACGGGGTTAAAAACGCAGATTAAAGCCAAACGTGCTGTTTTGCTAAAAAAAACTTTTTCCCGGGCATTTTAGACCCCGTTGAAACCCGTTCAAAAAAAGGAAACAATATTAATAAAACAAATTTAAAAAAATTCGTCGTTTTTACGGGGTTAAAACGCAGTTTAAAAACTAAAAAACGGCTGTTTTCCCTAAAAAAAGCTTTTCCCCTTTTTAGATCGGGGGGGAAATTTTTAAAAGGCCGGCAAATTAATAAAACGAAAATAAAAATTTCGTCGTTTTTTTTGCTGTTTTGCTTTAAAAACGGATTAAAGCCAAAAAACTTTCTTTTTTCCCAAAAAAAAGCTTTTTCAAGCTTTTTTAAAATGGCGAAATCGTTTAAATAGACGCAAATTAAAAAAAAACGAATAAAAAAAAATTCGTCTTTTTTTTAATGCTGTTTTACGCGTTAAAACGCAGTTTAAAAAGCTCAAAACGTGTTTTTTTTTGCTAAAATAAGCATTTTCAAGCTTTTTTAGACGTTGAAATCGTTCAAATGGGAACAAATATTAATAAAAAACGAATAAAAAATTTTTCGTCTTTTTTATGTTTTTTTTTCCCGCTTTAAAAACCCCAGTTTTAAGCTCAAAAGGCTGTTTTGCTAAAATAAGCATTTTCAAGCTTTTTTCGTTAAATTTGGAAAAAATAAAATAAAAAAAAACGAATAATAAAAATTTTCGTCTTTTTTTTATCCCCGAAACCCCAAAAACGCAGATTGGCTCCAAAACGTGCTGTTTTTAAAAAAAGCATTTTAAAGCATTTTAATCGTTGAAACCCTTTTAAAAATTGAAGCAAAAAATTAAAAAAACGAATAAAAAAAAATTTCGTCTTTTTTTTATGCTTTTTTTACGCGTTAAAACCAGATTAAAGCTAAAAAACGTGCTGTTTTGCTAAAATAACATTTTAACCGGCTTTCGTTAAAATTTAAAAGAAATATTAAAAAAAACGTAATAAAAAAAATTCGTCTTTTTTTATGCTTTTTTTCGCTTAAAAACGCAGATTAAAACTCAAAACGTGCTGTTTTGTTTAAAAATAAGCTTTTCAAGCTTTTTTAGATCTTTGAAATGGGTTTCAAATAAAAGAATTATTAAAAAAAAAACGAATAAAAAAAATTTTCGTCGTTTTATGCGTTTTCGCGTTAAAACGCAGATTAAAGCTAAAAAACGTGCTGTTTTGCTAAAAAAAAAGCTTTTTTTCAAGCTTTTTTCGTTAAAGAAATTAAAAGGAAATTATTAAAAAAAAACGAATAAAAAAATTGCCTTTTTTAAAAAGCTTTTTTACGCTTAAAACGCAGATTAAACTCAAAACGTGCTGTTTTGCTAAAAAAAAAGCATTTTAAAAAGCATTTTAGTTTCTTTGGGAAATCGTTAAAAATAAAACCCCAATATTAAAAAAAAAGAATAAAAAAATTCGTCTTTTTTTTATGGGGTTTTCGCTTAAACGCAGTTTAAAAACTAAAAACGTGCTGTTTTGCTAAAATAAGCATTTTCAAAGCATTTTAATCGTTGAAATCGTTCAAATAAAAGCAATAAAAAAAAAACGAATAAAAAAAATTTCGTGGTTTTATCCCGTTTTACGCGTTAAAACGCAGTTTAAAAACTAAAAACGTGCTGTTTTTAAAATAAGCTTTTTTCAAACTTTTTTCGTTAAAATTTAAAAGGCTTTTTAAAAAAACGAAAAATTTAAAAATTCGTCGTTTTTTATGTTGTTTTACGCTTAAAACGCAGATTAAACCCAAAAACGTGTTTTTTTTCAAAAAAAAAGCTTTTTTCCAAGCTTTTTTGGATCGTTGAAATCTTTTTAAAATAAAAACAATATTAAAAAAAACGAATAATAAAAATTTCGCCCGTTTTATGTTGTTTTACGGTTAAAACGCGGATTAAAGTTTCAAACGTGCTGTTTTGCTAAAAAAAGGGCCACCAAGCTTTTTAGATCGTTGAAATCTTTTAAATAAAAGAATATTAAAAAAAAACGAATAAAAAAAATTCGTCGTTTTATGTTGTTTTCGCGTTAAAACGCAGATTAAAGCTCAAAACGTGCTGTTTTGTTTTAAAATAAGCTTTAAAAGCATTTTAGATCTTTAAATCTTTTAAATAGACGCAATATTGAAAAAAACAATAATAAAAATTTCGTCGTTTTTATGGTTTTACGCTTAAAACGCAGTTTAAAAAAGGCTAAAAAAACGTGCTTTTTTTGTTTTAAAAAAAACTTTTTTAAAACATTTTAGATCGTTGAAATCTTTTAAATAGACCCCAATTTAAAAATAAAAACGAATAAAAAAAAAATTTCTTTTTTTTTATGCTTTTTTACGCGTTAAAACGCAGTTTAAAAACCCTAAAAAACGTGCTTTTTTCCCCAAAAAAAAACATTTTCAAGCATTTTATCGTTGAAATCGTTCAAAAAAAGAATATTAAAAAAAAACAAAATAAAAAAAAAATTTCCGTCGTTTTATGCTTTTTTACGGGGTTAAAACGCAGATTCCTCAAAACGTGCTGTTTTCCCAAAAATGGCATTTTCAAGCTTTTTTCGTTAAATTTAAAAAAGCCAAATAAAAAAAAAACAAAATAAAAAAAATTTTCGTCTTTTTTTATCCCGGTTTTTACGCTTAAAACGCAGTTTTAAACCCTCAAAACGTGCTGTTTTGTTTTAAAATAAGATTTTCAAGATTTTAGATCGTTGAAATCTTTTAAATAAAAGCAATATTAAAAAAAAACGAATAAAAAAAAATTTCGTCTTTTTTATGCTTTTTTTTACGGGGTTAAAACGCAGAATTAAAAACCCTAAAAACGTGCTTTTTTTTGCTAAAATAAGCATTTTAAAAGCTTTTTTCTTGTTTAAAAAATTAAAAGCAATAAAAAAAAACGAATAAAAAAAATTTTCGTCTTTTTTATCCCGTTTTCCCATTAAAAAACGGTTAAAAACCAAAAACGTGCTGTTTTGCTAAAATAAGCATTTTCGCTTTTTAGATCGTTGAAATCTTTTTAAATAAAAGAAAATTTTATTAATAAAAGGAATAATAAAAATTTGTCTTTTTTAAATGCTTTTTTTACGCTTTAAAAAACCAAAATTAAAAAGCTCAAAACGTGCTGTTTTGTTTTAAAAATGCATTTTCAAGCTTTTTTAATCGTTGAAATCTTTTAAATAAAAGCAATATTAATAAAAAAAAAAAAATTTCCCCGTCGTTTTTTTGCTGTTTTACGCTTAAAACGCAGAATTAAAAAGCTCAAAACGTGCTGTTTTGCTTTAAAATAAGCATTTTCAAGCTTTTTTCGGGGGTTTAAAATTTAAAAGCAATATTAATAAAAACGAAAAAAAAAATTTCGTGTTTTTATGCTGTTTTACCCCTTAAAACGCAGTTTAAAAAGCCAAAACGTGCTGTTTTGTTTTAAAATAAAGCATTTTCAAGCATTTTGATCTTTGGGAAATCGTTCAAATAAAAGCAATAAAAAAAACGAATAATAAAAATTTCGTTTTTTTTTTATCCCGTTTTCCCGGTTAAAACGCAGTTTAAAAAGCTCAAAACGTGCTGTTTTGCTAAAATAAGCATTTTCAAGCTTTTTTAGATCGTTGAAATCTTTCCCAAATAGAAGCAATATTTAAAAAAAAAATAATAAAAATTGTCTTTTTTTATGCTGTTTTACGCTTTAAAAACGCAGATTAAAACCCTAAAAACGTGCTTTTTTTGCTAAAAAAGGGTTTTTTAAGCATTTTAGATCTTTTGAAACCCTTTTTAAATGGGCGCAAAAATTAAAAAAACGAAAATAAAAATTTCGTCGTTTTTATCCCTTTGTTTTACGCTTTAAAAAACGCAGATTAAAGCTCAAAACGTGCTGTTTTGTTTAAAAAGCTTTTTCAAGCATTTTAGATGGTTGAAACGTTAAATAGACGCAATATTAAAAAAAAAACGAATAAAAAAAATTTCTTTTTATGCGTTTTACGCTTTAAAAACGCAGATTAAAGCTCAGAACGTGCTTTTTTTGCTAAAAAAAAGCTTTTTCCCAACCCTTTTTTACCCTCGTTGAAATCGTTCAAATAGACGCAATATTAAAAAAAAACGAATAAAAAAAACTCGTCTTTTTTAATGTTTTTTTACGCGTTAAAACCCCGTTAAAAAGCTAAAAAACGTGCTGTTTTGTTTTAAAATAAGCATTTTCAAGCATTTTGGGATCGTTGAAATCTTTCCCCAAAATAGACGCAATAAAAAAAAACGAAAAATTTAAAAATTTCGCCTTTTTTTTATGCCGTTTTACGCGTTAAAACGAAATTAAAAACCCTAAAAACGTGCTTTTTTGCTAAAAAAAGCATTTTCAAGCATTTAGATCGTTGAAATCGTTTAAAAGACGCAATATTAATAAAAAGGGAATAATAAAAATTTCGTCTTTTTTATGCTTTTTTTTACGCGTTAAAACGCAGATTAAAGTTTTAAAAAACGTCCCGGTTTTGCAAAAATAAAATTTTCAAGCATTTTAGATCTTTGGGAAATCTTTCCCAAAATAGACGCAAAAAAAAAAACGAATAAAAAAAATTTCGTCTTTTTTTAAAAAGCCTTTTTACGCTTTAAAAACCCGCAGATTAAAGCTAAAAACGTGCTGTTTTGAAAATAAGCATTTTCAAGCTTTTTAGACCCTTTGGGGAAATCGTTTAAATAGAGGGCAATATTAAAAAAAAACGAATAATAAAAATTTCGTGGGGTTTTTATGCTGTTTTACGCTTTAAAAAACGCAGTTTAAAAATAAAACGTGCTGTTTTGCAAAAAAAAAGCATTTTCAAGCTTTTTTGGATCGTTGGAAATCGTTTAAATAGACGCAATATTAAAAAAAACGAATAATAAAAAATTCGTCGTTTTATGTTTTTTATTACGCGTTAAAACGCAGTTTAAAAAGCTCGGGAACGTGCTGTTTTTGCTAAAATAAGCATTTTCAAGCATTTTGTGTTGAAACCCGTTCAAATAGACGCAATATTAAAAAAAACGAATAATAAAATTTCGTCTTTTTTATGCTTTTTTTTACGCGTTAAAAGGGCAGATTAAAACTCAAAACGTGCTGTTTTGCTAAAATAAGCTTTTTTCAAGCATTTTAGATCGGGGAAACCCGTTCAAATAGACGCAAAAAAAAATAAAAACGAATAAAAAAAATTTCGTCTTTTTTATCCCGTTTTCACTTTAAAAACCCGGGGTTTAAAAAAGCTCAAAACGTGCTGTTTTTTAAAATAACTTTTCCCAAGCTTTTTTAGATCGTTGACATCGTTCAAATAAAAACAAATTAAAAAAAAACGAAAAATTTAAAAAATTCGTCGTTTTATCCCTTTTTTACCGCGTTAAAACGCAGATTAAACCCTCAAACGTGCTTTTTTGCTAAAAAAAAGCATTTTCAAGCATTTTTGACGTTGAAATCTTTAAAAAATAGGCGCAATATTAATAAAAACGATAAAAAATTTCGTCGTATTTATGCTGTTTTACGCGTTAAAACGCAGATAAAGCTCAAACGTGCTGTTTTGCTAAAATAAGCATTTTCAAGCATTTTAGACGTGGGAAATCGTTCAAATAGACGCAATATTAATAAAACGAATAATAAAAATTTCGTCGTTTTATGCTGTTTTACGCTTAAAACGCAGATTAAAGCTCAAAACGTGCTGTTTTGCTAAAATAAGCATTTTCAAGCATTTTAGATCGTTGAAATCGTTCAAATAGACGCAATATTAATAAAAACGAATAATAAAAATTTCGTCGTTTTATGCTGTTTTACGCGTTAAAACGCAGATTAAAGCTCAAAACGTGCTGTTTTGCTAAAATAAGCATTTTCAAGCATTTTAGATCGTTGAAATCGCTCAAATAGACGCAATATTAATAAAGAACGAATAATAAAAATTTCGTCGTTTTATGCTGTTTTACGCGTTAAAACGCAGATTAAAGCTCAAAACGTGCTGTTTTGCTAAAATAAGCATTTTCACGCATTTTAGATCGTTGAAATCGTTCAAATAGAGCAAAATTAATAAAACGAATAATAAAATTCGTCGTTTTATGGTTTTACGCTTTAAAAACGAGATTAAAGCCAAACGGCTGTTTTGCTAAAATAATCATTTTCAAGCATTTTGATCGTTGAAATCGTTCAAATAGAAGAAATATTAAAAAAACGAATAATAAAAATTCGTCGTTTTATGCTTTTTTTACGCGTTAAAACGCAGATTAAAGCTCAAAAGGGCTGTTTTGCTAAAATAAGCATTTTAGATCGTCGAAATCGTTTAAATAGACGCAATATTAATAAAACGAATAATAAAAATTCGTCGTTTTATGTTGTTTTACGCGTTAAAACGCAGATTAAGCCCAGAACGTGCTGTTTTGCTAAATAAGCATTTTCAAGCTTTTGATCGTTGAATGTTCAAATAGACGCAATATTAATAAAAACGAAATAAAATTTCGTCGTTTTTATGCTGTTTTACGCGTTAAAACGCGATTAAAGCCAAAAACGTGCTGTTTTGCTAAAAGCATTTTCAAGCATTTTAGATCGTTGAAATCGTTCAAATAGACGCAATAAAAATAAAAACGAATAAAAAAAATTTCCTGTCTTTTTTATCCCGTTTTACGCGTTAAAACGCAGATTAAAGCTAAAAACGTGCTGTTTTGCTAAAATAAGCATTTTCAAGCATTTTAGTCGTTGAAATCGTTCAAATAGAAGCAATATTAATAAAAAACGAATAATAAAAATTCGTCTTTTTTATGCTGTTTTACGCGTTAAAAACGCAGATTAAAAGCTCAAAACGTGCTGTTTTGCTAAAATAAGCATTTTCAAGCATTTTAGATCGTTGAAATCGTTTAAATAGATGAAATATTAATAAAAACGAATAATAAAAATTCCCTGTCGTTTTATGTTGTTTTACGCGTTAAAACGCAGATTAAAAGCTCAGAACGGCTGTTTTGCTAAAATAAGCATTTTCAAGCATTTTAGATCGTTAAACGTTCAACAGACGCAATATTAATAAAAACGAATAATGTACCCGTCGTTTTATGCTGTTTTACGCGTTAAAACGCAGTTTAAAAAGCTCAAAACGTTGTTTTGCAAAAAATAAGCATTTTCAAGCATTTTAGATCGTTGAACGTTCAAATAGACGCAATAAAAAAAAAAAAACGAATAATAAAATTTCGTCGTTTTATGCCGTTTTACGCTTTAAAAAACGCAGATTATACCCTCAAAACGTGCTGTTTTGCAAAAATAAGCATTTTCGCATTTACACGTTGAAATCGTTCAAATAGAAGCAATATTAATAAAAACGAATAATAAAAATTCGTCGTTTTATGCTGTTTTACGCGTTAAAACGCAGATTAAAGCTAAAAACGTGCTGTTTTGCAAAAAATAAGCATTTTCAAGCATTTCGTTCAAATTGAAGGCAATATTAAAAAAAACGAATAATAAAAATTCGTCGTTTTATGCTGTATGCTGTTTTACGCTTTAAAAACGCAGATTGCTCAAAACGTGCTTTTTTGCAAAAATAACATTTCGGCATTTTGATCGTTAAAATCGTTAAATAAAAGCAATATTAATAAAAAACGAATAAAAAAAATTCGCCGTTTTATGGTTTTACGCGTTAAAACGCAGTTAAAAGCTAAAAACGTGCTGTTTGCTAAAATGCATTTTCAAGCATTTTAGATCGTGAAACGTTCAAATAGAAGAAATTAAAAAAACGAAAAAAAAAATTCGTCGTTTTATGTGTTTTCGCGTTAAAACGCAGTTTTTAACCCCAAAACGTGCTTTTTGCTAAAAATGTTTTTCCAAGCATTTGTTAAAATTTGAAAATTTAATAAAAAACAATAAAAAAATTCGTCTTTTTTTGCTTTTTTACGCATTAAACGGGATTAAACCAAAAACGTGCTGTTTGAAAATGCATTTTCACGCATTTTAGATCGTTGAAATCCAAATGAAGCAAAATTAATAAAACGAATAATAAAAATTTCGTCGTTTTATGCTGTTTTAGGGTTAAAAACGCAGTTAAAAGCTAAAAACGTGCTGTTTTGCTAAAATAACATTTCAAGCATTTTAGATCGTGAAATCGTTCAAATGAAGAATATTAATAAAACAATAAAAAAAATTCGTCTTTTTTTGTGTTTTACGCGTTAAAAACGAGATTAAAGCTCAAAACGTGCTGTTTTGCTAAAATAAGCGTTTTCAAGCATTTTAGACGCGAAATCGTTTAAATAGACGCAATATTAAAAAAAAACGAATAAAAAAAAATTTCGTCTTTTTTAGCTTTTTTACGCGTTAAAACGCGTTAAAAACTAAAAACGGCTGTTTTGCTAAAATAAGCATTTTCAAGCATTTTGATCGTTGAAATCGTTTAAATAGACGCAAATTAATAAAAACGAATAAAAAAATTCGTCGTTTTTATTTTTTTTTTTGCGTTAAAACGCAGATTAAAGCTCAGAACGTGCTGTTT
>NW_027046233.1:12500-29562 GCF_025399875.1 Dalotia coriaria | reverse complement strand
AAACACACGTTTTTACTTTTAATCTGCTTTTTTAACGCGTATAACAGCATAAAGTCGACAAAAATTTTTTATTATTCTTTTTTATTAATATTGCGTCTCTTTGAACAAATTTCAACGATCTTAAAGGGCAAAAAAATGCTTTTTTTAGCAAAACAGTACTTTTTTGAGCTTTAATCTCGTTTAACGCGTAAAAAAACAAAAAAATGCCAATTTTTTTATTCTTTTTTATTAATATTGCTTCTATTTAAACGATTTCAACGATCTAAAATCTTGAAAATCCCTTTTTTAGCAAAACACCACGTTTGAGCTTTAATCTGCGTTTTAACGCGAAAAACAGCATAAAACGACAAAAATTTTTTTATTCTTTTTTTATTAATTTTGGGCTTCTATTTGAACGATTTAAACGATCTTCTTAAAAATGCTTATTTTTCCAAACAGCACTTTTTGAGCTTTAATCTGCTTTTTAACGCGAAAAACAGCAAAAAAACGACAATTTTTATTATTCGTTTTTTTTTAAATTTGCGTTTTTGAACGATTTCAACGACCCTAAAATGCTTAAAAATGCTTATTTTAGCAAAACAGCACGTTTGAGTTTTTAATCAGCGTTTTAACGCGTAAAAAAACATAAAAGGGCAAATTTTTATTATTCTTTTTTTAAATATTGCTTCTATTTGAAGGGTTTCCAACGTCTAAAATGCTTGAAAATGTTTTATTTTAGCAAAACAGCACTTTTTTGAGTTTTTATTCTGCGTTTTAACGCGAAAAAACAGCATAAAGTCGAAAAAATTTTTTTATTATTCTTTTTTTATTAATATTGCGTCTATTTGAACATTTCAACGTCTAAAATGCTTGAAAATGCTTATTTTAGCAAAAAAATTACGTTTTGAGTTTTTAATCTGCTTTTTAAGGGAAAAACAGCAAAAAATAACAAAATTTTTTTATTATTCTTTTTTATTAAAAATTGCTTCTATTTAACGATTTCAACGATCAAAAATGCTTGAAAATGTTATTTTAAAAAACAGCACCTTTTTGAGCTTTTAATCTGCTTTTTAAACCCTAAAACAAATAAAACGGAAATTTTTGTTTTTTATTTTTTTTGCGTCTATTTGAAGGGTTTCAACGATCTAAAATGCTTGAAAATGCTTTTTTTTAGAAAAACAACTTTTGAAGGCTGTAATCTGCTTTTTAACGCGTAAAACAGCATAAAACGACAAATTTTTTTATTATTCTTTTTTTTATTAATTTTCTATTTGAACAATTTAAACGATCTAAAATGCTTAAAAATGCTTATTTTTAGCCAGCACTTTTTGACCCAAATCTGCGTTTTAACGCGTAAAAAAAACTTAAAAACGACAAATTTTTTTTATTATTCGTTTTTTTTAAATTTGCGTCTTTTGAACGATTTCAATGATCTAAAATGCTTAAAAATCTTTTTTTAGCAAAACAGCACGTTTTGAGTTTTTAACCCTGCGTTTTAACGCGAAAAACAACCCAGAATTTTTTATTATTCTTTTTTTTATTAATATTGCCGTCTATTTGAACGATTTAAACGATCTAAAATGCTTGAAAATGCTTATTTTAGCAAAACAGCACGTTTTGGGCTTTATTCTCGTTTTAGCGCGAAAAACGCATAAAAGACGAAATTTTTTTTTTCTTTTTTTATTTTTTTGCGTCTTTTGAACGTTTTTCAACGATCTAAAATGCTTGAAAATGCTTATTTTAGCAAAACACCCTTTTCGAGTTTTTCGCGTTTCGCGTAAAACAGCAAAAAAACGACAAATTTTTTTATTATTCGTTTTTATTAATATTGCTTCTATTTGAACGATTTCCGTTTAAAATCTTGAATATGCTTATTTTAGCAAAACGGCACGTTTTGAGCTTTAATCTGCGTTTTAACGCGTAAAAAAACATAAAACGAGGGGAAATTTTTATTCTTTTTTATTAATATTGCTTCTATTTGAACGATTTCAACGATCTAAAATGCTTGAAAATGCTTATTTTAGCAAAACAGCACTTTTGGGGCTTTATTCGCGTTTTAAGGGTAAAAAAACATAAAACGAGGGGGAAATTTTTTTTTTTTTTTTTTTTGCGTCTTTTTGGGGAACGATTTCAGCGATCAAAAAATGCTTGAAAATGCTTTTTTTAGCAAAACAGCACGTTTTGAGCTTTATTCGGTTTTTAACGCGTAAAAAAATAAAACGACGAAATTTTTATTATTCTTTTTTTATTAATATTGCGTCTTTTGAACGATTTAATGATCTAAAATCTTGAAAATCTTTTTTGCAAAACAGCACGTTTTGAGTTTTTAATCTGCTTTTTAACGCGTCAAACACATAAAACGGCAATTTTTTATTATTTGTTTTTATTAATATTGCTTTTTTTTGAACGTTTAAAACGTCAAAAATGCTTGAAAATCTTATTTTAGCAAAACAGCCTTTGAGCTTTTTTCGCTTTTTAACGCGTAAAACACATAAAACGACGAAATTTTTTATTTTTTTTTTTAAATTTGCGCCTATTTGAACGATTTCAACGATCTAAAATGCTTGAAAATGTTATTTTAGCAAAACAGCACGTTTTGAGTTTTAATCTGCTTTTTAACGCGTAAAACAAAAAAAAACCGGAGGAAATTTTTTTTTTTTTTAAAATATTGCGTCTATTTGAACGTTTCACGATCAAAACGCTTGAAAATGCTTTTTTTTAAAAAAACGCACGTTTGGGTTTTAATCTGCGTTTTTTAAGGGTAAAACACAAAAACGCAAATTTTTTTTCGTTTTTTTTTAAATTTTTCTTCTATTTGAACGATTTCAACGATCAAAAATTTTGAAAACTTATTTTGCAAAACAGCACGTTTGAGCAATCTGCGTTTTAACGCGAAAAACAGCAAAAAAACGACAATTTTTTTATTCGTTTTTATTAAATTGCGTCTATTTAACGTTTCACGATCTTGCGAAAATGCTTATTTTAGCAAAACAGCACTTTTTGAGTTTTTATTCTGCGTTTTAACGCTAAAAAACAAAAAAAACGACGAAATTTTATTATTCGTTTTTTTTTTTTTATTGCGCTATTTGAACGTTTCAACGATCTAAAAGCGAAAACTAATTTTGAAAAACAGCACTTTTTGAGTTTAATCTGCGTTTTATCGCGTAAAACAGCAAAAAAACGACAATTTGTTATTATTCGTTTTTATTAATATTGCTTCTATTTGAACAATTTCAACGATCTAAAATGCGAAAATGCTTATTTTAGCAAAACAGCATTTTTGAGCTGTTCTGCGTTTTAGCAAAACAAAAAAAAAACGACGAATTTTTTTATTCGTTTTTTTTAAATATTGCTTTTTTGAACTTTTCAACGTCTAAAATGCGTAAAAATGCTTATTTTAGCAAAACCCCGTTTTGAGTTTAATCTGCTTTTTTAACGCGAAAACCCCCATAAAAACGACAATTTTTATTATTCTTTTTTTATTAATATTGCGTCTTTTGAACGATTTCAATGATCTAAAATGCTTGAAAATGCTTATTTTAGCAAAACAGCGCGATTTGAGCTTTAATCTGCGTTTTAACGCGTAAAACAGCATAAAACGACGAAATTTTATTATTCGTTTTTATTATTGTAGCTATTTGAACGATTTCAACGATCTAAAATGCTTGAAATGGCATTTTAGCAAAACAGCGTTTGAGCTGTTCTGCGTTTAACGCGTAAAACAGCATAAAAACGAACTGAAATTTTATTATTCGTTTTTTTATTTTTTATTGCGTCTATTTGAACGATTTCCAACGATCTAAAATGCTTGAAAATGCTTGTTTTGTAAAACAGCACGTTTTGAGCTTTAATCTGCGTTTTAACGCGTAAAACAGCATAAAACGACGAATTTTTTATTATTCGTTTTTTATTACTCGTAACTTCTATTTGAACGATTTCAACGATCTAAAATGCTTGAAAATGCTTATTTTAGCAAAACAGCACGTTTGAGCTTTTATTCTGCGTTTTAACATGAAACAACATAAAAACGACGAAATTTTTATTATTCGTTTTTTTATTAATGTGCGTCTATTTAGACGATTTCAACGGTCTAAAATGCTTGAAAATGCTTATTTTAGCAAAACAGCGTTTGAGCTTTATTCTGCGTTTTAACGCGTAAAACAGCATAAAACGACGAGTTTTATTCGTTTTTATTAATATTGCGTCTATTTGAACGATTTCAATGATCTAAAATGCTTGAAAATGCTTATTTTAGCAAAACAGCACGTTTTGAGCTTTAATCTGCGTTTTAACGCGTCAAACAGCATAAAACGACAGATTTTTTTTATTATTCGTTTTTTTATTAATATTGAAAAGCTGTTGAACGATTTCAACGATCTAAAATGCTTGAAAATGGCATTTTAGCAAAACAGCACGTTTTGGGCTTTATTCTGCGTTTTTAACGCGCGTAAACAGCATAAAACGACAGAATTTTATTATTCGTTTTTTATTAATATTGCGCGTCTATTTGAACAGTTTCAACGATCTAAAATGGCGAAAATGCTTGACATTTACAGCAAAACAGCACGTTTGAGCTTTAATCTGCGTTTTAACGCGTAAAACGCTTATAAAACGACGAAATTTTTATTATTCGTTTTTATTAATATTGCGTCTGTTGAACGATTTCAAGCGATCTAAAACGCTTGAAATGCTTATTTTAGCAAAACAGCACGTTTTGGGCTTTAATCTGCGTTTTAACGCGTAAAACAGCATAAAACGACAGGGAATTTTTATTATTCGTTTTTATTAATATTGCTTCTATTTGAACGATTTCAACGATCTAAAATGCTTGAAATGCTTATTTTAGCAAACAGCACGTTTTGAGCTTTAATCTGCGTTTTAACGCGTAAAACAGCACGCAAAACGACAGATTTTTTATTATTCGTTTTTTGGTAATATTGCGTCTATTTAGACGATTTCAACGATCTAAATGCTTGAAAATGCTTATTTTAGCAAAACAGCACGTTTTGAGCTTTATTCTGCGTTTTTAACGCGTAAAACAGCATAAAACGACGAAATTTTATTATTCGTTTTTTTGCTTTTATTGCGTCTATTTGAACGTTTTCAACGATCCTACAAAAGTAGCGAAAATGCTTATTTTTAGCAAAACAGCACGTTTGAGCTTTAATCTGCGTTTTAACGCGTAAAACAGCATAAAATGACGAATTTTTATTATTCGTTTTTATTAATATTGCTTCTATTTGAAGCGATTTCAACGATCTAAAATGCTTGAAAGTAGCATTTTAGCAAAACAGCACGTTTTGAGAGCTTTAATCTGCGTTTTAACGCGTAAAACAACGCATAAAAACGACAGAAATTTTTATTCGTTTTTATTAATATTGCTTCTATTTGAAGACGATTTCCAAGGATCACAAATGCTTGAAAATGCTTATTACAGCAAAACAGCACGTTTTGAGCTTTTAATCTGCGTTTTAACGCGTAAAACAACATAAAACGACAGATTTTTATTATTCGTTTTATTAATATTACGTCTATTTGAACGGTTCAACGATCTAAAATGCCTGAAAATGCTTATTTTAGCAAGAGCAGCACGTTTTGAGCTTTAATCTGCGTTTAGCGTAAAACAGCATAAAAATGACGGGTACATTATTCGTTTTATTAATGTGCGTCTATTTGAACGATTTCAACGATCGTCTTGAAAATGCTTATTTTAGCAAAACAGCGTTTGAGCTTTTAATCTGCGTTTAACGTAAAACAGCATAAAACGACGGAAATTTTTTATTATTCGTTTTTTATTAATATTGCTTCTATTTGAACGATTTCAAGGATCACAAAATGCTTGAAAATGCTTATTTAGCAAAACAGCACGTTTTTGAGCTTTAATCTGCGTTTAACGCGTAAAACAACATAAAACGACGAATTTTTATTATTCGTTTTTTATTAATATTCTTCTATTTGAACAGTTCAACGATCTAAAATGCTTGAAAATGCTTATTTTAGCAAAACAGCACGTTTTGAGCTTTAATCTGCGTTTTAACGCGTAAAACAGCATAAAACGACGAATTTTTTATTATTAGTTTTATCAATATTGCGTCTATTTGAACGATTTCAACGATCTAAAATGCTTGAAAATGCTTATTTTAGCAAAACAGCACGTTTGAGCTTTTAATCTGCGTTTTAGCGCGTAAAACAGCATAAAACGGCAATTTTTATTATTCGTTTTTTATTAATATTGCGTGTTGAACGATTTCAGCGATCAAAATGTTTGAAAATGCTTATTTTTAGCGGAAACAGCACGTTTTGAGCACACAATCTGCGTTTTAACGCGTAAAACATAGCATAAAAATGACAGATTTTTATTATTCGTTTTTATTAATATTGCTTCTATTTAAACAATTTCAACGATCTAAAATGCTTGAAAATGCTTATTTTAGCAAAACAGCACGATTTGAGCTTTTAATCTGCGTTTTTAACGCGTAAAACAGCATAAAAACGACGAAATTTTTTATTATTTGTTTTTATTAATATTGGCTTCTATTTGAACGATTTCAACGATCTAAAATGCTTGAGAAAATGCTTATTTTTAGCAAAACAGCACGTTTGAGCTTTAATCTGCGTTTTAACGCGTAAAACAGCATAAAAACGACGGGTACTTTTAATATTCGTTTTTATTAATATTGCGTCTATTTGAACGATTTCAACGATCTAAAATGCTTGAAAATGCTTATTTTAGCAAAACAAGGACGTTTGAGCTTTAATCTGCGTTTTAACGCGTAAAACAGCATAAAACGACGAATTTTTTATTATTCGTTTTTTATTAATATTTGAAAGCTTCTATTTGAACGATTTCCAGCGATCTAAAATGCTTGAAAATGCTTATTTTAGCAAAAACAACACGTTTTGAGCTTTAATCTGCGTTTTTAACGCGTAAAACAGCATAAAAACGACGAATTTTTTTTATTATTCGTTTTTTTAATGTGCGTCTATTTGAACGGCAATTTCAACGATCTAAAATGCTTGAAAATGCTTATTTTAGCAAAACAGCACGTTTTGCAGGCTTTAATCTGCGTTTTAACGCGTAAAACAACATAAAAACGACGAATTTTTATTATTCGTTTTTTTTTATTAATATTTAGCTTCTATTTGAACGATTTTAACGATCTAAAATGCTTGAAAATGCTTATTTTAGCAAAACACCACGTTTTGAGCTTTAATCTGCGTTTAACGCGTAAAACAGCATAAAACGACGGAATTTTATTATTCGTTTTTTATTATGTGCTTCTATTTGAACGATTTCAACGATCTAATATGCTTGAAAATGCTTATTTTTGCAAAACAGCACGTTTTGAGCTTTTAATCTGCGTTTTTAACGCGTAAAGCAGCATAAAACGACGAATTTTTTTATTATTCGTTTTATTAATGGCGCGTTTATTTGAACGATTTCAACGATCTAAAATGCTTGAAAATGCTTATTTTAGCAAAACAGCGTTTTGAGGCTTTAATCCAGCGTTTTAACGCGTAAAACAACTAAAACGACGAAATTTTTGTTATTCGTTTTTTATTAATATTGCTTCTATTTGAACGGTTCAACGATCTAAAATGCTTGAAAATGTATTTTAGCAAAACAGCGTTTTGAGCTTTATTCTGCGTTTTAACGCGTAAAACAGCAAGTCGACGAAATTTTTATTATTCGTTTTTTTATTAATATTTGCGTCTATTTGAACGATTTCCAACGATCTAAAATGCTTGAAAATGCTTATTTTAGCAAAACGGCGTTTTGGGCGCAATGCGCGTTTTAACGCGTAAACAGCATAAAAATGGCAATTTTTATTCGTTTTTATTAATATTGCTTCTATTTAAACAATTTCAACGATCTAAAATGCTTGAAAATGCTTATTTTAGCAAAACACCACGTTTTGAGCTTTTAATCTGCGTTTTAACGCGTAAAACAGCATAAAACGACAGAAATTTTTATTATTCGTTTTTTTATTATGTGCTTCTGTTGAACGATTTCAACGATCTAAAATGCTTGAAAATGCTTATTTTTAGCAAAACAGCACGTTTTGAGCTTTAATCTGCGTTTTAACGCGTAAAACAGCATAAAACGACAAATTTTTATTATTCGTTTTATTAATAATGCGTTTATTTGAACGGTTCAACGATCTAAAATGCTTGAAAATGCTTATTTTAGCAAAACAGCACGTTTTGAGCTTTAATCAGCGTTTTTTAACGCGTAAAACAGCATAAAAACGACGAAATTTTATTATTCGTTTTTATTAATATTACTTCTATTTAGACGATTTCAACGATCTAAAATGCTTGAAAATGCTTATTTTAGCAAAACACCACGTTTTGAGCTTTAATCTGCGTTTAACGCGTAAAACAGCATAAAAACGACAGAAATTTTTATTATTCGTTTTTATTAATATTGCTTCTATTTGAACGATTTCAACGATCTAAAATGCTTGAAAATGCTTATTTTACGCGGCAGCACGTTTGAGCTTTAATCAGCGTTTTAACGCGTAAACAGCATAAAACGACGAAATTTTTATTATTCGTTTTTATTAATATTGCGTCTATTTGAACGATTTCCAGCGATCTAAAGTAGCGAAAATGCTTATTTTTATAAAACAGCACGTTTTGCTTTAATCTGCGTTTTAACGCGTAAAACAACATAAAAACGACAGAAATTTTTTATTATTCGTTTTTTATTAATATTGCTTCTATTTGAACGATTTCAACGATCTAAAATGCTTGAAAATGCTTATTTTAGCAAAACAGCACGTTTTGAGGTTTAATCTGCGTTTTAACGCGTAAAACAGCATAAAACGACGAATTTTTTATTATTCGTTTTTATTAATATTGCGTCTATTTAGGGCGATTTCAACGATCTAAAATGCTTGAAAATGCTTATTTTGAAACAGCACGTTTTGAGCTTTATTCTGCGTTTTAACGCGCGTAAAACAGCTATAAAACGACGAAATTTTTATTATTCGTTTTTTTTTATTTTTATTGCGTCTATTTGAACGATTTCAACGATCTAAAATGCTTGAAAATGCTTATTTTAGCAAAACAGCACGTTTTGAGCTGTAATCTGCGTTTTATCGCGTAAAACGGCATAAAACGACGAATTTTTATTATTCGTTTTTTATTAATATTGCTTCTATTTGAACAATTTCAACGATCTAAAATGCTTGAAAATGCTTATTTTAGCAAAACGAAAACGTTTTGAGCTTTAATCTGCGTTTTAACGCGTAAAACAGCATAAAAACGACGAATTTTTTATTATTCGTTTTTATTAATATTGCGTCTGGTAGGCGATTTCAATGATCACAAAATGCTTGAAAACATTTTGTAATAAAACAGCACGTTTTGAGCTTTAATCTGCGTTTTAACGCGTAAAACATATAAAACCACAATTTTTATTATTCGTTTTTTTTTATTAATATTGCGTCATTTGAACGATTTAAACGATCTAAAATGCTTGAGAAATGCTTATTTTAGCAAAACCGTACGTTTTTGAGCTTTTATTCTGCGTTTTAACGCGTAAAACAGCATAAAACGACAGAATTTTTATTATTCGTTTTTATTTTTGTGCGTCTATTTGAACGATTTCAACGATCTAAAGTGCTTGAAAATGCTTATTTTTAGCAAAACAGCACGTTTTGAGCTTTAATCTGCGTTTAACGCGTAAAACAGCATAAAACGACGAATTTTTAATATTCGTTTTTTTTATTAATATTGCTTCTATTTGAACGATTTCAACGATCTAAAATGCTTGAATATGCTTATTTTAGCAAAACAGCACGATTTGAGCTTTTAATCTGCGTTTTAACGCGTAAAACAGCATAAAACGACGAAATTTTTATTATTCGTTTTTATTATTGCTTCTATTTGAACGATTTCAACGATCTAAAATGCTTGAAAATGCTTATTTTAGCAAAACAGCACGTTTTGAGCTTTATTCTGCGTTTTAACGCGTAAACAACATAAAACGACAAAATTTTTATTATTCGTTTTTATTTTTGTACGCGTCCTATTTGAACGATTTCCAACGATCTAAAATGCTTAGAAAATCTTATTTTAGCAGCAAAACAGCACGTTTGAGCTTTTAATCTGCGTTTAACGCGTAAAACAACATAAAAACGACGGGTACATTATTCGTTTTTACAGTAATGTGCTTCTATTTGAACGATTTCAATAACGATCAAATGCTTGAAAATGCTTATTTTAGCAAACAGCACGCTTTGAGCTTTATTCTGCGTTTTAACGCGTAAAACAGCTTATAAAACGACGAAATTTTATTATTCGTTTTTTATTAATATTGCGTCTGTTGAACGGTTTCGCGATCTAAAATGCTTGAAAATGCTTATTTAGCAAAACAGCACGTTTTGAGCTTTATTCTGCGTTTTAACGCGTAAACAACATAAAAGAAACGACGGGAAATTTTTGTTATTCGTTTTTTATTAATATTGCGTCTATTTGAACGATTTCAATAATCTAAAATGCTTGAAAATGCTTATTTTAGCAAAACAGCACGTTTTGAGCTTTTAATCTGCGTTTTAACGCGCGTCAAACAGCATAAAACGACGAATTTTTTATTATTCGTTTTTTATTAATATTGCTTCTATTTGAACGATTTCAACGATCTAAAATGCTTGAAAATGCTTATTTTAGCAAAACAGCGCGTTTTGAGCTTTATTCTGCGTTTTAACGCGTAAAACAGCATAAAAACGACAGCAGGGTACATTATTCGTTTTTATTAATATTGCGTCTATTTGAACGATTTCAACGATCTAAAATGCTTGAAAATGCTTATTTTAGCAAAACAGCACGTTTTGAGCTTTTAATCTGCGTTTTAACGCGTAAAACAGCATATAAAAACGACGAAATTTTTATTATTCGTTTTTATTAATATTGCGTCTATTTGAACGATTTCAACGATCCTAAAACGCTTAATGCTTATTTTAGCAAAACAGCACGTTTTGGGCTTTAATCTGCGTTTTAACGCGTAAAACAGCATAAAAACGAAAAAAAATTTTTTTTTTCGTTTTTATTAATTTTTGCTTCTTTTGAACGTTTTAAAAGGATCTTCCCCGAAAATGCTTTTTTTAACAAAACACCCGTTTTGAGCTTTAATCTGCGTTTTAACGCGAAAAAACAGCAAAAAAACGGCAATTTTTTTATTATTCTTTTTTTATTAATATTGCGTCTATTTGAAGGGTTTAAACGATCTAAAATGCGCAAAAAATGCTTATTTTAGAAAAAAACCCCTTTTTGAGTTTTTAATCTGCGTTTTAACGCGTAAAAAAACATAAAAATGACGAATTTTTTATTTTCTTTTTTATTAATTTGCGTCTATTTGAACGATTTCAACGTCAAAATGCTTGAAAATGCTTATTTAGCAAAACAGCACTTTTTGAGCTTTAATCTGCGTTTTTAACGCGAAAAACAGCAAAAAAACCGGAAAAAATTTTTATTATTCGTTTTTTAATTTGCTTCTATTTGAACGATTTAAAAAGGGATCTAAAATGCTTGAAAATGTTTTATTTTAGAAAAACCCTTTTGAGTTTTTAATCTGCTTTTTAAGCTAAAACAAAAAAACGAGGGGTTTTTTATTATTCTTTTTTTATTAAAAATTGCTTCTTTTTGGGAAGGGTTTCAACGATCTAAAATGCTTGAAAATGCTTTTTTTTAGCAAAACGGGGTTTGAGTTTTTCCCATTTTGCGAAAAACCAGCATAAAACGACGAATTTTTTTTATTAGTTTTTTTATCAATATTGCGTCTATTTGAAGGGTTTCCAACGTCTAAAATGCTTGAAAATGCTTATTTTAGAAAAACAGCACGTTTGAGCTTTAATCTGCGTTTTGGCGCGTAAAACAGCAAAAAAACGACAATTTTTTAATTATTCGTTTTATTAATATTGCGTCTTTTGAACGATTTCAAGGGTAAAATGTTTAAAATGCTTTTTTTTAAACAAAACAGCACGTTTTGAGCTTTAATCTGCTTTTTGCGAAAAACAGAAAAAAATGACAGTTTTTTTATTATTCGTTTTTATTAATTTGCTTCTATTTAAAGGGTTTAAACGCCCAAAAATGCTTGAAAATGCTTATTTTAGAAAACAGCCGATTTGAGCTTTAATCTGCTTTTTAGGGGTAAAACGGCATAAAACGGAAATTTTTTTATTTTTGATTAATGTGCTTCTTTTTGGGGCGTTTTCCCAAGCCGTTTTAAAATGTTTAAAATTTTAGCAAAACAGCACGTTTTGAGTTTTTAATCTGCTTTTTAACGCGTAAAAAAACATAAAACGGGCAATTTTTTTTTTTTTATTATTGCGCCCTTTTGAACGTTTCAACGATCAAAAAGGGGCAAAAAATGCTTATTTTTAGCAAAAACAGGACTTTTTGGGGCTTTAATCTGCGTTTTAAGGGTAAAAAAATAAAAACGACGAATTTTTTTTATTCGTTTTTTTTAAAAATTGGGGCTTCTATTTGGATTTAAACGATCTAAAATGCTTGAAAATCATTTTAGCAAAACAACACTTTTTTAAAAGGCTTTAATCTGCGTTTAACGCGTAAAACGGCAAAAAAACGACTTTTTATTATTCTTTTTTTTAATTTGCGTCTGTTGAACGATTTCAACGATCTAAAAGGGCAAAAATCTTTTTACGCAAAACAGCGTTTTAAATTTTTAATCTGCTTTTTAACGCGTAAAAAAAACAAAAAAACGACGAATTTTTTATTATTCTTTTTTTATTAATTTTTTGCTTCTATTTAGACGTTTTTTAACGATCTAAAATGCTTAAAAAATGCTTATTTTGGCAAAACACCCGGAGCTTTAATCTGCGTTTTAACGCGAAAAACAAAAAACGAATTTTTAATTATTCTTTTTTTTATTAATTTTGCTTCTATTTGAAGGGTTTCAACGTCTAAATAGCGAAAATGCTTTTTTTTGCAAAACAGCACCGTTTTGGGGGTTTTTAATCTGCGTTTTAACGCGTAAAACCCCAAAAAACGACAAATTTTTTTATTATTTTTTTTTTATTAATATTGCGTTTTTTTGGGGCGATTTAAACGATCTAAAATGCTTGAAAATGCTTATTTTAGCAAAACAGCACTTTTTGACCCAATCACCCTTTTTTAAACGCGTAAAAAAACATAAAAACGAAATTTTAATTATTCTTTTTTTATTAATTTTTCTTCTATTTGAAGGGTTTAAACGATCTAAAATGCTTGAAAATGCTTATTTTAGCAAAAACAGCCGTTTGGGGTTTTTATTCTGCGTTTTAACGCGTAAAACAGCAAAAAAGTCGACAAAAAATTTTATTATTCTTTTTTTATTAATATTGCGTCTATTTGAACGATTTCAACGATCCAAAATGCTTGAAAAGGGCATTTAGCAAAACTTTTACGTTTTGAGCTTTAATCTGCGTTTCGCGTAAAACAGCAAAAAAATGACTTTTAATTATTCGTTTTTATTAATTTCTTCTATTTAAACGTTTTCCAACGATCAAAATGCTTAAAAAAATGCTTTTTTTAAACAAAACACCACTTTTTGAGCTTTAACCCTGCGTTTAAGGGTAAAACAAATAAAACGACGAAATTTTATTATTCGTTTTTATTAATTTGCTTCTATTTGAACGATTTCAACGATCTTCTTGAAAATGCTTATTTTAGCAAAACGGCACTTTTGGGGCTTTAATCTGCGTTTTAACGCGTAAAAAAAACAAAAAAACGAAAAATTTTTTTATTATTCGTTTTTATTAATATTGCGTTTATTTGAACGTTTTCCCAACGATCTTCTTGAAAATGCTTATTTTAGCAAAACAGCACTTTTTTGAGTTTTTAATCACCCTTTTTTAACGCGAAAAACCATAAAAGGGCGGAAATTTTTTTTATTCTTTTTTATTAATATTGTTTCCCTATTTGAACGATTTCAACGATCTAAAATTTTGAAAATTTTTATTTTAGCAAAACACCACTTTTTTGAGCTTTAATCTGCTTTTTAACGCGAAAAACAGCAAAAAAACGACGGAATTTTTATTATTGTTTTTATTAATGTCTTCTTTTGAACTTTAAACGTCAAAAGCGAAAATGCCTTATTTTAGCAAAACAGCACTTTTTTGAGCTTTAACCCAGCTTTTTAACGGGGTAAAAAAACAAAAAAACGACGAAATTTTTTATTCTTTTTTTTATTAATTTGGGTCTTTTTTGAACGTTTTCCCAACGATCTAAAATGCTTAAAAATGCTTATTTTAGCAAAAAAACCGTTTTTAGCTTTAATCTGCTTTTTAACGCGTAAAAAAACAAAAAAAGGGCGGGGTTTAATTATTCGTTTTTATTAATATTGCTTTTTGGGGTTTAAACGACCCTAAAATGCTTAAAAATGCTTATTTTAGCAAAACACCCGTTTGGGGGTTTAATCTGCTTTTTAACGCGTAAAAAACAAAAAACGAGGGTTTTTTTTTCGTTTTTATTAATTTGCGTCTTTTGAACGATTTCAACGATCTAAAAGGGCGAAAAATGCTTTTTTTAGCAAAACAGCACGTTTTGGGGCTTTATTCTGCGTTTTAACGCGAAAACGCATAAAACGACGAAATTTTTTTTATTCTTTTTTTATTTTTTTGCCGTCTTTTAAACGATTTCAACGACCCAAAAATGCTTGAAAATGTTTTTTAGCAAAACAGCCTTTTTGAGCGGGAATCTGCGTTTTATCGCGAAAAACAGCATAAAAGGGCAATTTTTATTATTCGTTTTTATTAATATTGCTTCTATTTGAACAATTTAAACGATCAAAAATGCTTGAAAATGCTTATTTTAGAAAAACACCCGTTTGAGCTTTAATCTGGGGTTTTAAGGGTAAAACAGCATAAAAACGACAAAATTTTTTTATTATTCTTTTTTTATTAATTTGCTATTTGAGCGTTTTCCCTGATCAAAAAGGGAAAAAATGCTTATTTTAGAAAAAAACAGCCTTTTTGAGTTTTTAATCTCCCTTTTTAAGCGAAAAACGCTTAAAAAACCACGAATTTTTTTTATTCTTTTTTATTAATATTGCGTCTATTTGAACTTTTAAACGATCTAAAATGCTTGAAAAATGCTTATTTTAGAAAAACGGCACGTTTTGAGTTTTTATTCTGCTTTTTAAACGCGTAAAACAGCATAAAAACGACAAAAATTTTTTATTATTCGTTTTATTTTTATTGCGTCTATTTGAACGATTTCAACGCCCAAAAATGCTTGAAAATGCTTTTTTTAAGCAAAACAGCAGGGTTTTGGAGCTTTTTCTGCGTTTTAACGCGTAAAACAGCAAAAAAACGCCCAATTTTTAATATTCGTTTTTTTAATATTGCTTCTATTTGAACGATTTAAACTTTCAAAATGCTTGAATATGCTTATTTTGGAAAAAACAGCACGATTTGAGTTTTTAATCTGCTTTTTTAAGGGTAAAAAAACAAAAAACGAGGGGTTTATTATTCGTTTTTTTTTAATTTGCTTCTATTTGAACGATTTAAACGATCTAAAATGCTTGAAAATCTTTTTTTAGCAAAACAGCCGTTTTGGGGCTTTATTCTGCGTTTTAAGGGTAAAACAGCATAAAACGAAAAAATTTTTTATTATTCGTTTTTTTTTTTATTGCGTCTATTTGAACTTTTCCCAACGATCTAAAATGCTTGAAAATGCTTATTTTAGCAAAACAGCACGTTTTGAGTTTTTAATCTCCCTTTTTTAACGCGAAAAAACAGCAAAAAACGACAATTTTTTTATTATTGTTTTTTTTTAAATTTGCTTCTATTTGAACGATTTAAACGACCCAAAAAATGCTTGAAAATGCTTTTTTTGGAAAACAGCACGCTTTGAGCTTTTTTCTGCGTTTTGGCGTAAAAAAATAAAACGACGAAATTTTTTATTTTTTTTTTATTAATATTCCGTCTATTTGGAAGGGTTTAACGATCTAAAAGGGCAAAAATGTTTTATTTTAGCAAAACAGCCGTTTTGGGGCTTTAATCTGCGTTTTAACGCGTAAAACAGCATAAAAACGACGAAATTTTATTATTCGTTTTTTATTAATATTGCGTCTGTTGAAGACGATTTCCAGCGATCTAAAACGCTTGAAAATGCGCTATTTAGCAAAACAGCACGTTTTGAGCTTTAATCTGCGTTTTAACGCGTAAAACAGCATAAAACGACAAATTTTATTATTCGTTTTTATTAATAATGCTTCTATTTGAACGATTTCAACGATCTAAAATGCTTGAAAATGCTTATTTTAGCAAACAGCACGTTTGAGCTTTGTCTGCGTTTTAACGTAAAACAGCATAAAACGACGAATTTTTTTATTATTCGTTTTTATTAATGTGCGTCTGTTGAACGATTTCCAGCGATCTAAAATGCTTGAAAATGCTTGGTACAGCGAAACAGCACGTTTTGGGCTTTATTCTGCGTTTTAACGCGTAAAACAGCATAAAACGGCAAATTTTTATTATTCGTTTTTATTTCTATTGCGTCTATTTGAACGATTTCAACGATCTAAAATGCTTGAAAGCCGCTATTTTAGCAAAACAGCGTTTGAGCTTTAATCTGCGTTTTAACGCGTAAAACAACGCCAAAACGACAATTGTTATTATTCGTTTTATTAATATTGCTTCTATTTGAACAATTTCAACGATCTAAAATCTTGAAAATGCTTATTTTAGCAAAACAGCGTTTAGGCTGTAATCTGCGTTTAACGCGTAAAACAACATAAAACGACGACAGATTTTATTATTCGTTTTTATTAATGACTATTTGAGACAATTTCAACGATCTAAAATGCTTGAAAATGTATTTTAGCAAAACAGCGTTTGCAGGCTTTAATCTGCGTTTTAACGTAAACAACATAAAACGACAGATTTTAATATTCGTTTTTATTAATATTGCTTCTATTTGACAATTTCAACGATCTAAAATGCTTGAATATGCTTATTTAGCAAAACAACTGATTTGAGCTTTTAATCTGCGTTTTAACGCGTAAACGCAACATAAAACGACAGAAATTTTATTCGTTTTTATTTTTTGTGCACGTCTATTTGAACGATTTCAA
>NW_027046233.1:0-5000 GCF_025399875.1 Dalotia coriaria | reverse complement strand
CGAATTTTTTTTTTCGTTTTTTTTAGCCTTTTAAACCCAAACGATCGCTTGAATATGCTTATTTTGCAAAACGACGTTTGAGTTTTAATCTGCTTTTTAAGCGTAAAACAGCAAAAAAAACGACGAAATTTTAATTCGTTTTTTAATATTGTTTATTTGAACGATTTCAACGACCTAAAATGCTTGAAAATGCTTATTTTAGCAAAAACAGCCTTTTTGAGCTTTTTCGCTTTTTAAACGGGAAAACATAAAACGACGAAATTTTTTATTCTTTTTTTTATTTTATTGCGTCTATTTGCTTTCAAACGATCAAAAATCTTGAAAATGCTTATTTTAGCAAAACACCCGTTTTTGAGCTTTAATCTGCGTTTTAAGCGAAAAACCATAAAACGACGAATTTTTTTATTCGTTTTTATTAATTTGCTTCTATTTGAACGATTTAAACGATCTAAAATGCTTGAAATGCTTATTTTAGCAAAACAGCACGTTTTGAGCTTTATTCTACGTTTAACGCGTAAAACAGCATAAAACGCGAAATTTTTTATTCGTTTTTATTAATATTGCGTCTATTTGAACGATTTAACGATCTAAAAGTTAAAATGCTTATTTTAGCAAAACAGCACTTTTTTGGCTTTTTCCCGCGTTTTAACGCGTAAAACATAAAACGACGAAATTTTTTTTTTCTTTTTTTATTAATATTGCGTCTTTTGAACGATTTCAACGATAAAATGCTTGTCTTATTTTAAAAAAGCCGTTTTGAGCTTTAATCGCTTTTTTAACGCGTAAACAGCAAAAAACGACAAATTTTTTATTATTCGTTTTTATTAATTTGCGTCTATTTGAACGATTTCAACGATCTATAATGCTTGAAAATGTTTATTTTAGAAAAACGCCGTTTTGAGCCAACGCTTTTTAACGCGTAAAACCATAAAACGACAATTTTTTTATTCGTTTTTATTAATATTGCGTCTATTTGAACGTTTAAACGTTAAAAAGGGGAAAAAGCCCATTTTAAAAACACCCGATTTGAGCTTTAATCTGCTTTTTAAACGCGTAAAACAGCTAAAGCGGAATTTTTTATTACTTTTTTTATTTATTGCTTCTATTTGAACGTTTCCGATCTGCGAAAATGCTTTTTTTGAAAACAGCACTTTTTGAGCTTTATTAGCTTTTTAACGCGTAAACACAAAAACGACGAATTTTTATTATTCGTTTTTATTCATATTGCGTCTATTTGAACGATTTAACGATCTTCTTGAAAATGCTTATTTTAGCAAAACAGCACGTTTTGAGTTTTTAATCTGTTGAACGATTTCAGCGATCTAAAATGCTTGAAAATGCTTATTTTAGCAAACGCGCGTTTTGAGCTTTAATCGCGTTTTTAACGCGTAAACAGCATAAAAACGACGAATTTTTAATATTCGTTTTATTAATATTGCGTCTGTTGAACGATTTCAATGATCTAAAATGCTTGAAAATGTATTTTAGCGAAATAGCACGTTTTGGGGCGCAATCTGCTGCGTTTTTAGCGCGTAAAGGCAACGCCAAAACGACGTTTCATTATTCGTTTTGTATTGCTTCTATTTGAACGATTTCAGCGATCACAAAATGCTTGAAAATGCTTATTTTTAGCAAAACAGCACGTTTTGAGGCTTTATTCTGCGTTTAGCGCGTAAGACAGCATAAAACGACGAGGTACATTATTCGTTTAATGTGCGTCTGTTTGAACGGTTTCAGCAATCGTCTTGAAAATTAGCATTTTTGCGAGCGGCGTTTTGGGCTTTATTCATAACGTTTTAGCGCGTAAAACAGCGCATGGCGAAATTTTTGTTATTCGGTTTATTTGTGCGTCTATTTGAACGATTTCAACGATCTAAAATCGCGAAAATGCTTATTTTAGCAAAACAGCACGTTTTGAGAACGTCCTGCGTTTTAACGCGTAAAACAACATAAAATGACGGAATTTTATTATTCGTTTTTAATGTATTTGGCTTCTATTTAAACGATTTCAACGATCAAAATGCTTATTTTGTAGGCAACGTTTTGAGCTTTAATCTGCGTTTTAACGCGTAAAACAGCATAAAACAACGAAATTTTATTATTGGTTTTTTATTAATATTGCTTCTATTTGAACGATTTCAACGATCTACGTCTTGAAAATGCTTATTTTAGCAAAACAGCACACGTTTGAGCTTTAATCTGCGTTTTTTAACGCGTAAAACAGCGCAAAACGACGAATTTTTATTATTCGTTTTTATTAACATTGCGCGTCTGTTGAACGATTTCAACGATCTAAAATGCTTGAAAATGCTTGGTACAGCAAAACAGCACGTTTGAAACTTATTCTGCGTTTTTAACGCGTAGAGCAACATAAAAGCGGTACATTATTCAGTTTTATTTTTATTGCGTCTATTTGAACGATTTCAACGATCTAAAATGCTTGAAAATGCTTATTTTAGCAAAACAGCACGTTTTGAGCTTTAATCTGCGTTTTAACGCGTAAAACAGCATAAAACGTGACAGATTTTTATTATTCGTTTTTGGTAATATTGCGTCTATTTTGAACGATTTCAATGATCTAAAATGCTTGAAATGCGCAGCAAATAGCACGTTTGGGCTTTAAATCTGCGTTTTAACGCGTAAAACAGCATAAAAACGACGCGTTTTCATTATTCGTTTTTATTAATATTTGGCTATTTGAACGATTTCAACGATCTAAAATGCTTGAAAATGCTTATTTTATAAAACAGCACGTTTGAGCTTTATTCTGCGTTTAACGCGTAAGACAGCATAAAAACGACAGAAGAATTTTTATTGTTTGCGTTTTTATTAATATTGCGTCTATTTGAACGATTTCAACGATCTAAAATGCTTGAAAATGCTTATTTTAGCAAAACAGCACGTTTTGAGCTTTTAATCTGCGTTTAACGCGTAAAAACAACATAAAAATGACCCAGATTTTTTATTATTCGTTTTAGTAATTTGGCCTTCTATTTAAACGGTTTCAGCGATCTAAAATGCTTATTTTATGCAAAACAGCACGTTTTGAGCTTTAATCTGCGTTTTAACGTAAAACAGCATAAAAACGACGAAATTTTTATTATTCGTTTTTATTAATGTGCTTCTATTTGAAAGACGATTTCAACGATCTAAAATGCTTGAAAATGCTTATTTTAGCAAAACAGCACGTTTTGAGCTTTAATCTGCGTTTTAACGCGTAAAACAGCATAAAAACGAAGATTTTTATTATTCGTTTTTTATTAATATTGCGTCTATTTGAACGATTTCAACGATCTAAAATGCTTGAAAATGCTTATTTTAGCAAACAGCACGTTTTGAGCTTTATTCTGCGTTTTAACGCGTAAAACAGCATAAAAACGACAGAAATTTTTTATTATTCGTTTTTATTTTTATTTGCGTCTATTTGAACGATTTCAACGATCCGTGCTTGAAAATGCTTATTTTAGCAAAACGCGTTTGAGCTTTTGAAATCTGCGTTTTAACGCGTAAAACGCTTTATAAAACGACGAATTTTTTATTATTCGTTTTTTATTAAAATGGTAGCTATATTTGAACGATTTCAGCGATCTAGATGGCAAAATGCTTATTTTAGCGAAACAGCACGATTTGAGCTTTAATCTGCATTTTTAACGCGTAAACAGCATAAAACGACGAAATTTTTTATTATTCGTTTTATTTTTGTGCGTCTGTTGCAGACGATTTCAACGATCTAAAATGCTTGAAAATGCTTATTTTAGCAAAACAGCACGTTTGGGCTTTGCAATCTGCGTTTAACGCGTAAACAACATAAAACGACAGATTTTTGTTATTCGTTTTTATTAATATTGCGTCTATTTGAACGATTTCAACTATCTAAAATGCTTGAAAATGCTTATTTTTTAGCAAAACAGTACGTTTGAGCTTTTAATCTGCGTTTTAACGCGTAAAACAGCATAAAAATGACGAAATTTTATTATTCGTTTTTTATTAATATTGCTTCTATTTGAAAGATTTCAACGATCTAAATGCTTGAAAATGCTTATTTTAGCAAAACAGCACGTTTTAGGCTTTATTCTGCGTTTTAACGCGTAAAACAGCATAAAACGGCGAATTTTTATTATTCGTTTTTTTTAATATTGCGTCTGTTGAACGTTTCAGCTTGATCGTCGCGAAAGTAGCATTTTACCAGCAAAACAGCACGTTTGAGCTTTAATCTGCGTTTTAGCGTAAAACCAGCAAAACTGACGAATTTTTGTTATTCGTTTTATTAATATTTCTTCTGTTGAACGATTTCAACGATCTAAAATGCTTGAAAATGCTAATTTTAGCAAAACAGCACGTTTTGAGCTTTAATCAGCGTTTTAACGCGTAAAAAGCATAAAACGACGAAATTTTTATTATTCGTTTTTATTTTTTATTGCGTCTATTTGAACGTTTTTAACGATCTAAAATGCTTGAAAATGCTTATTTTAGCAAAACAGCACGTTTTGAGCTTTAATCTGCTTTTTAACGCGTAAAACACATTAAAACGACGAATTTTTTTATTCGTTTTTTATTAATATTCCCGTCTATTTGAACGATTTCAAGATCTAAAATGCTTGAAAATGCTTATTTTAGCAAAACAGCACTTTTTGAGCTTTAATCGCTTTTTTAACGCGTAAAAACCAAAAAACGAGGGGAATTTTATTTTCGTTTTTTATTAATATTGCGTCTATTGAACGATTTCAAGATCTAAAATGCTTGAAAATGCTTATTTTACAAAACAGCCGTTTGAGCTTTAATCTGCGTTTTACGCGTAAAACAGCATAAAAACCACGAAATTTTTATTATTCGTTTTTATTTTTATTGCGTCTTTTGAACGTTTTTAACGATCTAAAATGCTTGAAAATGCTTTTTTTTAAGCAAAACGATTTTGAGCTTTAATCGGTTTTAACGCGTAAAAAAACTAAAAGCGTTTTTATTATTGTTTTTATTTTTTGCGTCTATTTGAACGATTTCCA
>NW_027046232.1:0-29568 GCF_025399875.1 Dalotia coriaria | reverse complement strand
TATTATTCGTTTTTATTAATATTGCTTCTATTTGGAACTATCAACGATCTAAAATGCTTGAAAATGTTATTTTAAGCAAAACAGCACGTTTTGAGCTTTACCCGCGTTTTAACGCGTAAACAGCATAAAAAAAAACGACGCAATTTTTATTATTCGTTTTATTACTGCTGCTTCTTATTTGAACGATTTCAACGATCTAAAATGCTTCTGAAAATGATTATTTTAGCAAAAACAGCACGTGTTTTGAGCTTTTAATCAGCGTTTAACGCGTAAAACAGCATAAAACGACGAAGTATTTCGTTTTATTAATATTGCGTCTATTTGAACGTGATTTCCCAACGATCTAAAATGCTGAAATGCTTATTTTAAAGGTGCAAAAAATTGAAAATGTTTTGAGTTTTAATCTGCGTTTAACGCCTAAAACAGCATAAAAATGACGAATTTTTTATTATTCGTTTTTATTAATATTGCTTCCTATTTAAAACGATTTCAACGATCTAAAATGCTTGAAAATGCTTATTTTGCCAAAACAGCACCTTTTTGGAGCTTTAATCTGCGTTTTAACGCATAAAACAGCATAAGAACGACGAAATTTTATTATTCGTTTTTTATTATATTGCTTCTATTTGAACGATTTTAACGATCTAAAAATGCTTGAAAATGCTTATTTTGCGCAAAACAGCACGTTTTGAAGCTGTAAACCGTTTTAACGGCAAAACAGCATAAAACGACGAATTTTTATTATTCGTTTTTATTAATATTGCTTCTATTTGAACGATTTCAACGATCTAAAATGCTTGAAAATAAACGGTTTTAGCAAAACAGCACGTTTTGAGCTTTAATCAGCGTTTTAACGCATAAACAGCATAAAAACGACGAAAGTTTTATTATTCGTTTTTATTAATATTGCGTCTATTTGAACGATTTCAACGATCTAAATAGCTGAAAATGCTTTTATTTTAGCAAACAGCACGTTTTTGATCTTGCGGTTTTAACGCGTAAAACAGCATAAAAACGACGAATTTTTTATTATTCGTTTCTTATTAATATTGCTTCTATTTTGAACGCGATTTCAACGATCTAAAAATGCTTGAAAATGCTTATTTTAGCAAAACAAAGCATCGCTTTTGGAGCTTTAATCTTCGCATTTTAACGAAAAAACAGCATAAAAACGCCATCGAATTTTTATTATTCGTTTTTATTAATATTGCTTCTATTTGAACGATTTCAACGATCTAAAATGCTTGAAAATGCTTATTTTAGCAAAACAGCACGTTTTGAGCTTTATTCTGCGTTTTAACGCATAAAAACAGCATAAAACGACGATATTTTTATTATTCGTTTTTTTATTTTTATTGCGTCTATTTGAACGATTTCCAACGATCTAAAATGCTTCTCAGCGTGCCGGTTTTGCGTGCCCGCGAATGCGAGCTTTAATCTGCGTTTTAACGTAAACAGCATAAAACGACGAATTTTATTATTCGTTTTATTAATATTGCTTCTATTTCAAACGATTTCGAACGATCTAAAATGCTTGAAAATGCTTATTTTAGCAAAAACAGCACGTTTTGAGTTTTAATCTGCGTTTTAACGCGTAAAAACAGCATAAAAACGACGAAATTTTTATTATTCGTTTTTATTATCATTGCGTCTATTTGAACGTGATTTAACGATTCAAAATGCTTGAAAATGTGCTTAATTTTAGCTAAAACAGCACGTTTTGAGCTTTAACTGCGTTTTAACGCGTAAACAGCATAAAACGACGAATTTTTATTGTTCGTTTTTATTAATACGTTTCTATTTGAACTATTTTCAACGATCTAAATGCTGAAAAATGCTCTTTTAGCAAAATGAAGCACGTTTTGAGTTTTAATCTGCGTTTTAACGCGTAAACAGCATAAAACTACCAATTTTTATTATTCGTTTTATTAATATTAAAACCTTATTTGAACGATTTCAGCGTGATCTAAAAATGCGTTTGGTGCGTCGCTTTGTTTTAAAACAGCACGTTTTGAGTTTCTTTAATCTGCGTTTTAACGGCGTAAACAAAGCATAAAACGACGAAATTTTTTATTATTCGTTTTTATTAATATTATGTCTATTTGAACGTGATTTCCGAATAATCTAAAATGCTTGAAAAATGCTGGTTTTAGCAAAACAGCATCGTTTTGAGTTTTTGAATCTGCGTTTTAACGCTCAAACATACAAAAACTGACGCGAAATTTCCAATATTCGTTTTTATTAGTCACGAGCCGCGCCTGGCCGGAAACGATCTCAAACGACCGCTGAAAAATGCTTTATTTTATAAAACAGCACGTTTTGAGCTTTACTCCGTGCTTGACCAGAACAGCATAAAAACTGATGATGAAATTTTTATTATCGTTTTATTTTATTGCGCCCGCTTTCCGAACGATTTCAACGATCTAAAATGCTTGAAAATGTTTATTTTAGCAAAAACAGCACGTTTTATTTTAATCTGCGTTTTAACGCGTAAAACAGCGGCGCTGTAAAAAATGACGGAATCTTTTTGCTATTCGCTTTTATTAATATTGCTTCTATTTGAACGATTTCAACGATCTGCAAATTTTTGAAAATGCTTATTTTAGCAAACAGCATCGTTTTGAGCTTCGACCTGCGTTTAACGCGCAAAACAGCATAAAAACGACGAAATTTTTATTATTCGTTTTTATTAATAGAGTTGCGTCTATTTGAACGATTTTCAACGATCTAAAATGCTTGAAAATGCTTATTTTAGCAAAACAGCGTTTTGAGTTTTAATCTGCGTTTTAACGCGTAAAACAGCATAAAAAACGACAATTTTTATTATCTGTTTTGCCAATATTGCTTCTATTTGAACTATTTCCAACGATCTGTACCGCTGAAAAGTATTTTAGCAAAAAACAGCGTAATGTTTTTGAGTTTTAATCTGCGTTTTAACGCGTAAAACGTTACAAAAACGACGAATTTTTATTATTCGTTTTTATTAATATTGCCTTCTATTTCCGGAACGGATTTCGCAACGATCTAAAATGTTGAAAATGATTATTTTGTGCTAAAAACAGCACGTTTGAGCTTTAATTTGCGTTTTAACGCGTAAAACAGCATAAAACGACGAAGTTTTATTATTCGTTTTTATTATTGCGCCCATTAACGATTTCAACGGACCGGCAAATGCTGAAAATGTTATTTAAAACAGCACGTTTTGAGCTTTTAATCTGCGTTTTAACGCCTAAAACTGCATAAAAATGACGAATTTTTTATTATTCGTTTTTTATTAATATTGCTTCCATTTAAACGATTTAACGATCTAAAATGCTTGAAATGCTTATTTTACCAAAACCACACGTTTTGAGCTTTTAATCTGGTGTTTTAACGCGTAAAACAGCATAAAACGACGAAATTTTATTATTCGTTTTTATTAATATTGCTTCTATTTTGAAATGATTTCTAACGATCTAAAATGCTTGAAAATGCTTATTTTAGCAAAACGTTAACGTTTTGAGCTGCAATCCGCGTTTTAACGCGGCAAAAACGTTAATAAAACGACGAATTTACTCTACTGTTTTATTAATTTATTGTTTATTTCGGAAATCTGATTTCAAACGATCTAAAAATGCTTGAAAATGCTTATTTTGTGCCAAAACAGCACGTTTTGAGCTTTTAATCAGCGTTTTAACGGATAAAACAGCATAAAACGACGAAATTTTTTATTATTCGCTTTTATTAATACGGTGCCTTATTTTGAAACGTGATTTCAACGATCTAAATAGCTTGAAAATGCTTTCATTTTAGCGAAACGTTAATGCTTTTGAGTTTTAAGCCGCGTTTTAACGCGTAAAATGGCATAAAACTACTAAATTTTTTATTATTCGTTTCTTATTAATATTGCTTCATTTTGAACGATTTCAACGATCTAAAATGCTTGAAAATGCTTATTTTTAGCAAAAACAGCACGTTTTGAGCTTAATCTGCGCTTTAACGCATAAAACAGCATGTAAAACGTGACGAAATTTTTACGGTTCGGCGCGTATTTTATTGCGTCTGATTTGAACGATTTCAACGATCTAAAATGCTTGAAAATGCTTATTTTAGCAAAACAGCACGTTTTGAGTTTTAATCTGCGTTTAACGCGTAAAACAGCATAAAAAACGACGAATTTTTTATTATTCGCTTTATTAATATTGCTTCTATTTGAACGATTTCAACGATCTAAAATGCTTGAAAATGCTTATTTTAAAGCAAAACAGCACGTTTTGAGCGTAATCTTCGCGTTTTAACGCGCAAAACAGCATAAAAACGACGTGAATTTTATTATTCGTTTTATTAATATTGCTTCTTGTCCATTTCAACGACTAAAATGCTTGAAAATGCTTATTTTAGCAAAACAGCATGTTTTGAGCTTTATTCTGCGTTTTAACGCATAAACAGCATAAAAAACGACGAAATTTTTATTATTCGTTTTTATTTTTATTGCGTCTATTGAACGTGATTTCAACGATCTAAAATGCTTTGAAAATGCTTATTTTAGCAAAACAGCACGTTTTGAGCTTTAATCTGCGTTTTTAACGCGTAAACAGCATAAAACACGAATTTTTTATTATTCGTTTATTAATATTGCTTCTATTTGAACGATTTCAACGATCTGTACCTTTTGAAAATGCTTATTTTGTGCCAAAAACAAAAGCACGTTTTGAGTTTTAATCTGCGTTTCTTAACCCGTAAACAGCATAAAAACGATGAAATTTTTATTATTCGTTTTTATTAATATTGCGTCTATTTGGAACGATTTCAACGATCTAAAATGCTTGAAAATGCTTATTTTAAAGCAAAACAGCACGTTTTGAGTTTAATCTGCGTTTACCGCGTAAAACGTTACGTAAAACGACGAATTTTTATTATTCGTTTTTATTAATATTGCTGCTATTTGAACTATTTCAACGATCTAAAATGCTTGAAAATGCTTATTTTAGCAAAACAGTTAACGTTTTGAGCTTTAATCTGCTTTAACGCGTAAAATTGAAAGTATAAAAAAACGACGAATTTTTATTATTCCGTTTTTTATTAATATTGTTTATTTGAACGATTTCAACGATCTAAAATGCTTGAAAATGATTATTTTAGCAAAACAGCAATGTTTTGAGTTTTAATCTGCGTTTAACACGTAAAACAGCATAAAAACGACGAAGTTTTTATTATTCGTTTTTTATTAATATTGCGTCTATTTGAACGATTTCAGCGATCTAAAATGCTTGAAAAATGCTTATTTTAGCAAAAACAGCACGTTTTATTTTAATCAGGTTTTAACGCGTAAAACAGCATAAAAACGACGAATTTATTTCGTTTTTTATTAATATTGCTTCTATTTGAACGATTTCAACGATGTAAAAATGCTTGAAAATGCTTTATTTTGTACAAAACAGCACGTTTTGAGCTTTATTCCCGCGTTTTAACGCGTAAACAGCACATAAAAAAAACGACGAAATTTTATTATTCGTTTTTATTAATATTGCGTCTATTTGAACGATTTCAACGACTAAAAATGCTTGAAAATGCTTATTTTAAAGCAAAAATGTTAATGTTTTGAGCTTTAATCTGCGTTTTAACGCGTAAAACAGCATAAAAAATGACGAATTTTTTATTATTCGTTTTTATTAATATTGCTTCTATTTAAACGATTTCAACGATCTAAAATGCTTGAAAATGCTTATTTAGCAAAACAGCACGTTTTGAGTTTAATATGCGTTTTATCGCGTAAAACAAGCATAAAACCATCTTTAAATTTTATTATTCGTTTTTTATTAATATTGCTTCCTATTTGAACGATTTCAACGATCTAAAATGCTGAAAATGCTTATTTAGCAAAACAGCACGTTTTGAGCTTTAATCAGCGTTTCTTAACGCATTGGGAAAACACCATAAAAAACGACGAAATTTTATTATTCGTTTTTATTAATATTGCGTCTATTTGAACGTGATTTCAACGATCTAAAAATGCTTGAAAATGCTTATTTTGGCAAAACAGCACGTTTTGAGCTTTATTCTGCGTTTTAACGCGTAAACAGCATAAAAAACGACGAAATTTTTATTATTCGTTTTTATTTTTATTGCGTCTATTTGAACGATTAACGATCTAAAATGCTGAAAATGCTTATTTTAGCAAAACAGCAAGCCGGAGCTTAATCTGCGTTTTAACGCGTAAAACAGCATAAAAACGATGAATTTTTATTATTCGTTTTTTATTAATATTGCTTCTATTTGAACGATTTCAACGATCTAAAATTCTTGAAAATGCTTATTTTAGCAAAACAGCATCGTTTTGAGCTTTAATCTGCGTTTTAACGCGTAAAACAGCATAAAAAACGACGAAATTTTTATTATTCGTTTTTTATTAATATTGCATCTATTTGAACGATTTCAACGATCTAAATGCTTGAAAATGCTTATTTAGCAAAACAGCACGTTTTGAGTTTTTAATCTGCGTTTTAACGCGTAAAAAATTGCATAAATACGACGAATTTTTTTATTATTCGTTTTTATTAATATTGCTTGTTTGAACTATTTCAACGGATCTTAAAATGCTTGAAATGCTTATTTTAGCAAAAACAGCACGTTTGGAGCTTTAATCTGCGTTTTAACGCGTAAAACAGCATAAAAACGACGAATTTTTTAGTTTATTCGTTTTTATTAATATTGCTTCTATTTGGAACGATTTCAACGATCTAAATGCTTGAAAATGATTATTTTGTGCAAAATTGCGCTACTGTTTTGAGCTTTTGACCAGCGTTTTAACGGTAAACAGCATAAAAAAACGACGCAGTTTTATTGCTTTTTATTAATATTGCGTCTATTTGAACGATTTCAACGATCTAAAATGCTTGAAAATGCTTATTTTAGCAAACAGCACGTTTTGAGCTTTTAATCTGCGTTTTAACGCTCTAAAACAGCATAAAAAATGACGAATTTTTATTATTCGTTTTTATTAATATTGCTTCTATTTAAACGATTTCAACGATCTAAAATGCTGAAAATGCTTATTTTCAGCAAAAAACAGCACCTTTTGAGTTCTTTAATCTGCGTTTTAACGCATAAAACAGCATAATTGACGAAATTTTTATTATATTCGTTTTTTATTAATATTGCTTCTATTTGAACGATTTTAACGATCTAAAAATGCTTGAAAATGCTTATTTTAAGCAAAAAAACAGCACGTTTTGAGCTGTAATCTGCGTTTTAACGCGCGTAAAAACAGCATAAAACGACGAATTTTTATTATTCGTTTTTATTAATATTACTTATTTGAACGATTTCAGCGATCTAAAATGCTTGAAAATGCTTATTTTAGCAAAACAGCACGTTTTGAGCTTTTAATCTTGCGTTTTTAACGCGTGCAAAACAGCATAAAAAACGACGAATTTTTATTTCGTTTTATTAATATTGCCGCATTTAAACGATTTCAACGATCTAAAATGCTTGAAAATGCTTATTTTAGCAAAAAAACAGCACCTTTTGAGCTTTTAATCTGCGTTTAACGCATAAAACAGCATACAGACGCGAAATTTTTATTATTCGTTTTATTAATATTAAGGGCTCATATTTTGAACGATTTCAACAATCTGTAAATGCTTGAAAATGCTTATTTTAGCAGCACGTTTTGAGCTTTTAATCTGCGTTTTAACGCCTAAAAGCATAAAAACGACGAAATTTTGCATATTCGTTTTTTACCTTTCAATATTGCGTCATTTGAAACGATTTCAACGATCTTAAATGCTTGAAAATGCTTATTATTTTAGCAAACAGCACGTTTTGAGTTTTACTCTGCGTTTTAACGCGCGTAAACAGCATAAAACGACGAAATTTTTTATTATTCGTTTTTATTTTTATTGCGTCTATTTGAACGATTTCAACGATCTAAAATGCTTGAAAATGTTTATTTTAAAGCAAAACAGCACGTTTTGAGCTTTAATCTCGCGTTTAACGCGTAAAAACAGCATAAAACGACGAATTTTTATTATCGTTTTGGCCATGATGTTTCTATTTGAACGATTTCAACGATCTAAAATTCTTGAAAATGCATATTTTGTGCAAAACAGCACAAGTTTTTTGAGTTTTGACCTGCGTTTTAACGCGGTGAAATGACAGCATAAAAACGACGAAATTTTTATATTCTGTTTTTATTAATATTAAAATTATTTGAACGATTTCAACGATCTAAAATGCTTGAAAATGCTTATTTAGCAAAACAGCATCGTTTTGAGCTTTAATCTCGCGTTTTAACGCGTAAACAGCATAAAAACGACGAATTTTTTATTATTCGTTTTTATTAATATTGCTCTATTTGAACTATTTCAACGATCTAAAAATGCTTGAAAATGCTTTTTATTTTACAAAAACAGCACGTTTTGAGCTTAATCTGCGTTTTAACGCGCAAAACAAGCATAAAACGACGAATTTTTTTATTATTCGTTTTTATTAATATTGCTTCTATTTGAAACGATTTCAACGATCTAAAATGCTTGAAAATGATTATTATTTTAGCAAAACAGCACGTTTTTGAGCTTAATCTGCGTTTAACGCGTAAAACAGCATAAAAAAAAACGACGAAGTTTTGCTTACCGTTTTGCCAATATTGCGTCTATTTGAACGTGATTTCAACGATCAAAATTTTGAAAATGCTTATTTTAGCAAAACAAAGCACGTTTTGAGTTTTAATCTGCGTTTTAACGCGTAAAACAGCATAAAAACGACGAAATTTTTATTATTCGTTTTTTACAATATTGCGTCTATTTGAACGATTTCAACGATCTAAAAAATGCTTGAAAATGCTTATTTAGCAAACAGCACGTTTTGAGCTTTTAATCTGCGTTTTAACGCGTAAAACAGCATAAAAAACACAATTTTTTATTATTCGTTTTATTAATATTAAAAGCCGTTTGAACTACTTCAACGATCTGCCGCTTGAAAATAAGCGGTTTAGCAAACAGCACGTTTTGAGTTTTAATCTGCGTTTTAACGCGTAAAACAGCATAAAACGACACGAATTTTTTATTATTCGTTTTATTAATATTGTTTATTTGAACGATTTCAACGATTCAAAATGCTTGAAAATGATTATTTTAGCAAAACAGCACGTTTTGAGTTTTAATCTGCGTTTTAACGCGTAAAACAGCATAAAAACGACGAAGTTTTTATTATTCGTTTTACACATTGCGTCCGCATGAACGATTTCAACGCGATCTTAAATGCTTGAAAATGCTTATTTTAGCAAAAAACAGCACGTTTTGAGCTTTAATCCGCGTTTTAACGCCTAAAACTGCATAAAATACCACGAATTTTTTATTATTCGTTTTATTAATATTGCTTCCATTTAAACGATTTCAACGATCTAAAATGCTTCGAAAATGCTTATTTACCAAACCACACGTTTTGAGCTTTAATCTGCGTTTTAACGCGTAAACAGCATAAAACGGACGGTACTTTATTAATCGTTTTTACATTATTGTTTGTCGAACGATTTCAACGATCTAAAAATGCTTTTGAAAATGCTTATTTTAGCAAAACAGCACGTTTTGAGTTGTAATCTGCGTTTTAACGCGTAAACAGCATAAAAAACGACGAATTTTTTATCATTCGTTTTAGTTAATATTGCTTCTCGCGGTTTTGAACGATTTCAACGATCTAAAAATGCTTGAAAATGCTTATTTTAGCAAAACAGCACGTTTTGAGCTTTAATCGGCGTTTTAACGCATAAAACAGCATAAAAACGACGAAATTTTATTATTCGTTATTAATATTGCGTCTATTTTGAAACGATTTCAACGATTCAAATAGCTTGAAAAATGCTTATTTTAGCAGAACAGCACGTTTTGAGTTTTGCCGCGTTTTAACGCGTAAACAGCATAAAACGACGAATTTTATTACTGTTTCTTATTACTATTGCTTCTATTTGAACGATTTCAACGCGATCTTAAAAATGCTTGAAAATGTTTATTTTGAAATAAAAAAAACGGTGCCAATGTTTTGAGTTTTAATCTGCGTTTAACGCATAAAACAGCATAAAAACGACGAAATTTTATTATTCGTTTTTTATTTTATTGCGTCTATTTGAATGATTTCAACGATCTAAAATGCTTTGAAAATGTTTATTTTAGCAAAACAGCACGTTTTGAGTTTAATCTGCTTTAACGCAGTAAAACAAAAGTATAAAAAACGACGAATTTTTTATTATTCGTTTTTATTAATATTGCTTCTATTTGAACGATTTCAACGATCTAAAATGCTTGAAAATGCTTATTTTAGCAAACAGCACGCTTTTGAGCTGTAATTCGCGTTTTAACGCAAAACAGCATTACGTGACGAATTTTTTATTATTCGTTTTTAATAATATTGCTTCTCTTTGAACGATTTCAACGATCTAAAAATGCTTGAAAAATGCTTTATTTTAGCAAACAGCACGTTTTTGAAGCTTTATTCTGCGTTTTAACGCATAAAACAGCATAAAAAACGACGAAATTTTATTATTCGAAGTTTTTATTTTATTGCGTCGGTTTGAACGATTTCAACGATCTAAAATGCTTGAAAATGCTTATTTTAGCAAAACAGCACGTTTTGAGCTTTAATCTCGCGTTTTAACGCGTAAACAGCATAAAAAACGACGAATTTTTTGTATTATTCGTTTTTATTACGCTGTTTATCGGAACGATTTCCATCTGTACCCTGAAAATGCTTATTTAGCAAAACAGCACGTTTTGGAGCTTTAATCCGCGTTTTAACCCGTAAAACAGCATAAAAACGACGAAATTTTTTTATTATTCGTTTTTATTAATATTGCGTCTATTTGAACGATTTCAACGATCTTAAAAAATGCTTGAAAATGCTTATTTTAGCAAAAACAGCACGTTTTGAGCTTTTAATCTGCGTTTAACGCGCAAAACAGCATAAAAAACGACGAATTTTTATTATTCGCTTTTTAAGTTTATTGCTTCTCTATTTTGAACTTATTTCAACGATCTAAAAATGCTTGGAAAAATGCTTTACTTTTAAAGCAAAACAGCACGTTTTGAGCTTTAATCTGCGTTTTAACGCGTAAAACAGCATAAAAACATGAATTTTTTATTGCCTGTTTTTATTAATATTGCTTCTATTTTAAACGATTTCAACGATCTAAAATGCTTGAAAATGATTATTTTAGCAAAACAGCACGTTTTGAGCATTAATCTGCGTTTTAACGCGGGTAAAAACAGCATAAAAACGACGAAGTTTTTATTATTGCTTTTTATTAATATTGCGTCGCTCATTTTGGAACGTGATTTCAGCGATCTAAAATGCTTGAAAATGCTTATTTTATAAAACAGCACGTTTTGAAAGCTTTAATCTGCGTTTTAACGCGGTAAAACAGCATAAAAAACGACGAATTTTTTATTTCGTTTTTATTAATATTGCTTCTATTTGAACGATTTCAACGATGTAAAATGCTTGAAAATGCTTATTTTAGCAAAACAGCACGTTTTGAGCTTTTTATTCTGCGTTTTAACGCGTAAAACAGCATAAAACGACTTGTAAAATTTTATTATTCGTTTTATCATTGCCTTATTTGAACGATTTCTGCAACGATCTAAAAATGCTTCGAAAATACATGCAGCGTGCCCAGCACGTTTTGAGTTTAATCTGCGTTTTAACGCGTAAAAACAGCATAAAATGACGAATTTTTATTATTCGTTTTTTATTAATATTGCTTCTATTTAAACGATTTCAACGATCTAAAAATGCTTGAAAATGCTTATTTTAGCAAAACAGCACGTTTTTGAGTTTAATATGCGTTTTATCGCGTAAACAGCATAAAACGACGAAATTTTTATTATTCGTTTTTATTATTGCTTTATTTGAACGATTTCAAACGATCTAAAATGCTGGCAGGCCGCGACGTAGTAAAACAAAATGCTTTTGAGCGACCCAGCGTTTTAACGCATAAAACACCATAAAAAACGACGAAATTTGTATTATTCGTTTTATTAATATTGCGTCTATTTGAACGTGATTTCAATGATCTAAAAATGCTTGAAAATGCTTATTTTAGCAAAACAGCACGTTTTGAGCTTACCGCAAGTGTTTTAACGCGTAAAACAGCATAAAAACGACGAAATTTTTATTATTCGTTTTTTATTTTTATTGCGTCTATTTTAAACGATTTCACGATCTAAATGCCGAAAATGCTTATTTTGTGCTAAAACAGCACGTTTTGAGCTTTTAATCTGCGTTTTAACGCGTAAACAGCATAAAACGACGAATTTTTATTATTCGCTTTTTATTAATATTGCTTCTATTTGGAACGATTTCAACGATCTAAAATTTTTGAAAATGCTTATTTTAGCAAAACAGCACGTTTTGAGCTTTAATCTGCGTTTTAACGCGTAAAACAGCATAAAACGACGAAATTTTCTTTTTATTATTATTCGTTTTATTAATATTGCATCTACGGAACGATTTCAACGATCTAAAATGCTTGAAAGTTTATTTCAGCGCAAAAACAATAATGCTTTGAGTTTAATCTGCGTTTTAACGCGTAAAACAAGTTACAAATACGACGAATTTTTATTATTCGTTTTATTATTGTTTATTTGAAACTATTTCAACGATCTAAAATGCTTGAAAATGCTTATTTAGCAAAACAGCACGTTTTGAGCTTAACGGCGTTTAACGCGTAAAACAGCATAAAAAACGACGAATTTTTATTATTGTTTTTATTAATATTGCTTCTATTTTGAAACGTGATTTCAACGGATCTAAAATGCTTTTGAAAATGATTATTTTGCAACAGCACGTTTGTTTTAATCAGCGTTTTAACGCGTAAAACAGCATAAAAACGACGGTTTTTATTTTTCGTTTTATTAATATTGCGCCTATTTGAACGATTTAACGATTCAAAATGCTTGAAAATGTTTATTTTAGCAAAAAAACAGCACGTTTTGAGCTTAATCTGGCGTGCTTTAACGCCTAAAACAGCATAAAAATGACGAATTTTTATTATTCGTTTTATTAATATTGCCGGTTTAAACGATTTCAACGATCTAAATGCTTGAAAATGCTTATTTTAGCAAAACAGCACCTTTTGAGTTTCTTAATCTGCGTTTTAACGCATGTCGCATGGGCGAAATCGGACAACGCATATTTCGGCGGGCGGCGCGAAATATTGCTTCTTACCGAACGATTTTAACGATCTAAAAATGCTTGAAATGCTTATTTTAGCAAAACAGCACGTTTTTGAGCTGTAATCTGCGTTTTGGGCGTAAAACGCGCTACGTAAAAACGACGAATTTGTTATTCGTTTTAATATTGCTTCTATCGGAACGATTTCAAAGCGATCTAAAAATGCTTGAAAATGCTTATTTCAGCAAAACAGCACGTTTTGAGTTTAATCTGCGTTTTAACGCGTAAAAACAAGCATAAAACGACGAATTTTTATTTCGTTTTTATTAATATTGCGTCTATTTAAAACGATTTCAACGATCTAAAAGTTGAAAATGTTTTTTTTAAAAGAAAAACAGCACTTTTTGAGTTTTAATCTGCTTTTTAACGCGTAAAACAGCATAAAATGACGAATTTTTTTTTTTTCCCCTTTTTTTATTAATATTGCTTCTATTTAAAACGATTTCAACGATCAAAAAATTTTTTAAAAAAGGCTTATTTTAGCAAAAAAAAACCCCTTTTATTTTTAATATGCGTTTTACCGGAAAAACAGCATAAAAACGACAAATTTTTTTTTATTCTTTTTTATTAATATTGCTTCTTTTTTGAACGATTTCAACGATTAAAATGCTTGAAAATGTTTTTTTTTCCCAAAAAAAGCACTTTTTGAGCTTTAACGCTTTTTAACCGCATAAAACACCAAAAAAAAACGACAAAATTTTTGTATTATTCTTTTTTTATTAATATTCCCCCCCTTTTTGAACGATTTAAACCGATCAAAAAATGCTTGAAAATGCTTATTTTAAAAAAAACAGACGTTTTGAGTTTTATTCTGCGTTTTAACGCGAAAACAGCAAAAAAAACGACAAAATTTTTTTATTATTCGTTTTTATTAATATTGCTTCTATTTGAACGTTTTTAACGCATCTAAAATGCTTGAAAATGATTATTTTAGCAAAACAGCACGTTTTGAGCTTTAATCAGGTTTAAGCAAAAAACACATAAAACGACGAAGTTTTATTTTTCGTTTTATTAATATGCGTCTATTTGAAGGGTTTTCAACGATCAAAAATGCTTGAAAAGTTATTTTGCAAAACAGCACTTTTTGAGTTTTAATCTGCGTTTAACGCGAAAAAAACAGCATAAAAACGACAAATTTTTTTATTTCGTTTTTATTAATATTGCTTCATTTGAACGATTTCAACGAAAAATGCTTAGTTTTTTGCAAAACAGCACGTTTTGAGCTTTATTCGGTTTAACGCGTAAAACAGCAAAAAGGGCGAAATTTTTATTATTCGTTTTTATTAAAAATTTGCGTCTATTTGAACGATTTAACGATTAAAATGCTTGAAAATGCTTTTTAGAAAAAACAGCACGTTTTGAGTTTTTAATCTGCGTTTTAACGCGTAAAACACATAAAAATGACGAATTTTTATTATCGTTTTAATATTGTTTCTATTTAAACGATTTCAACGATCTAAAATGCTTGAAAACTTATTTTAGCAAAACAGCACGTTTGAGTTTAATTTTGTTTAACGCTAAAACACATAAAACGACGAAATTTTTTTTTCCCGTTTTTATTAATATTGCTTCTATTTGAACTTTTCAACGATCTAAAATGCTGAAAATGCTTATTTTAGCAAAACAGCCGTTTGAGTTTAATCAGCGTTTTAACGCATAAAACACCATAAAAACGACGAAATTTGTATTATTCTTTTTTATTAATATTGCGTCTATTTAACGATTTCAACGATCAAAAAATGCTTGAAATGCTTTATTTTAGCAAAACAGCACGTTTTGAGTTTTATTCTGCGTTTTAACGCGTAAACAGCATAAAAACGACGAAATTTTTATTATTCGTTTTTTTTTATTGCGTTTTTTTGAACGATTTCAACGATCAAAAAATGCTTGAAAATTTATTTTAGCAAAAACAGCACGTTTTGAGTTTAATCTGCGTTTTAACGCTAAAACAGCATAAAAACGACGAATTTTTTATTATTCTTTTTTATTAATATTGTTCTATTGAACGATTTCAACGATCTAAAATTTGATTTTTATTTTAGCAAAACAGCCGTTTTGAGCTTTAATCTGCGTTTTAACGCGTAAAACACATAAAAACGACGAAATTTTTATTATTCTTTTTTATTAATATTACATTTGAACGATTTCAACGATCTAAAATGCTTGAAAATGTTATTTTAGCAAAACAGCACGTTTTGAGTTTTTAATCCCCGTTTTAACGCGTAAACAGCATAAATACGACGAATTTTTAATTATTCGTTTTTATTAATATTTTTCCCTATTTTAACTATTTCAACGATCTAAAATGTTTGAAAATGCTTATTTTGAAAACAGCACGTTTTGAGTTAATCTGCGTTTTTAACGCGTAAACAGCATAAAACGACGAATTTTTATTATTGTTTTATTAATATTGCTTCTATTTGAACGATTTCAACGATCTAAAATGCTTGAAAATGATTATTTTGCAAAACAGCACGTTTTGAGCTTTAATCAGCTTTTTAACGCGTAAAACAGCATAAAAAGACGAAGTTTTTATTTTTCGTTTTTATTAATATTGCGTCTATTTGAACATTTCAACGATCTAAAATGCTTGAAAATGCTTTTTGAAAAAACAGCACGTTTTGAGTTTAATCTGCTTTTTAGCGCCTAAAACAGCATAAAATGACGAATTTTTATTATTCGTTTTTATTAATATTGCTTCTATTTAAACGATTTCAACGATCAAAATGCTTGAAAATGCTTATTTTAGCAAAAGCACCTTTGAGCTTTAATCTGCGTTTTAACGCATAAAACAGCATAAGAACGACGAAATTTTTATTATTCGTTTTTATTAATATTTCTTCTATTTGAACGATTTAACGATCTAAAATGCTTGAAAATGCTTATTTTAGCAAAACAGCACGTTTTGAGCTTTATTCTGCGTTTTAACGCATAAAACAGCATAAAACGACGATATTTTTATTATTCGTTTTTTATTTTTATTGCGTCTATTTGAACGATTTCAACGATCTAAAATGCTTGAAAATGCTTATTTTAGCAAAACAGCACGTTTTGAGCTTTAATCTGCGTTTAACGCGTAAACAGCATAAAACGACAAATTTTTTTATTATTCGTTTTTTATTAATATTGCTTCTATTTGAACGATTTCAACGATCTAAAATGCTTGAAAATGCTTATTTTAGCAAAACAGCACGTTTTGAGCTTTAATCTGCGTTTTAACGCGTAAAACAGCATAAAACGACGAATTTTTATTATTCGTTTTTATTAATATTGCTTCTATTTGAACGATTTCAACGATTAAAATGCTTGAAAATGCTTATTTTAGCAAAACAGCACGTTTTGAGCTATATTCTGCGTTTTAACGCGTAAAACAGCATAAAAACGACGAAATTTTTATTATTCGTTTTTATTAATATTGCGTCTATTTGAACGATTTCAACGATCTAAAATGCTTGAAAATGCTTATTTTAGCAAAACAGCACGTTTTGAGCTTTAATCTGCGTTTTAACGCGTAAAACAGCATAAAAACGACGAATTTTTATTATTCGTTTTTATTAATATTGCTTCTATTTGAACGATTTCAACGATCTAAAATGCTTGAAAATGCTTATTTTAGCAAAACAGCACGTTTTGAGCTTTAATACTGCGTTTTAACGCGTAAAACAGCATAAAAAGACGAAATTTTTATTATTCGTTTTTATTAATATTGCTTCTATTTGAACGATTTCAACGATCTAAAATGCTTGAAAATGCTTATTTTAGCAAAACAGCACGTTTTGAGCTGTAATCTGCGTTTTAACGCGTAAAACAGCATAAAAACGACGAATTTTTATTATTCGTTTTTATTAATATTGCTTCTATTTGAACGATTTCAACGATCTAAAATGCTTGAAAATGCTTATTTTAGCAAAACAGCACGTTTTAAGCTTTAATCTGCGTTTTAACGCGTAAAACACATAAAACGACGAAATTTTTATTATTCGTTTTTATTAATATTGCGTCTATTTGAACGATTTCAACGATCTAAAATGCTTGAAAATGCTTATTTTAGCAAAACAGCACGTTTTGAGTTTTAACTGCGTTTAACGCGTAAAACAGCATAAAAACGACGAATTTTTATTATTCGTTTTTATTAATATTGCGTCTATTTGAACGATTTCAACGATCTAAAATGCTTGAAAATGCTTATTTTAGCAAAACAGCACGTTTTGAGCTTTAATCTGCGTTTTAACGCGTAAAACAGCATAAAAATGACGAATTTTTATTATTCGTTTTTATTAATATTGCTTCTTTTAAACGATTTCAACGATCTAAAATGCTTGAAAATGCTTATTTCAGTAAAAACAGCACGATTTGAGCTTTAATCTGCGTTTTAACGCGTAAAACAGGATAAAAACGACGAAATTTTTATTATTCGTTTTTATTAATATTGCTTCTATTTGAACGATTTCAACGATCTAAAATGCTTGAAAATCCTTATTTTAGCAAAACAGCACGTTTTGAGCTTTAATCTGCGTTTTAACGCGTAAAACAGCATAAAACGACGAATTTTTATTATTCGTTTTTATTAATATTGCGTCTATTTGAACGATTTCAACGATCTAAAATGCTTGAAAATGCTTATTTTAGCAAAACAGGACGTTTTGAGCTTTAATCTGCGTTTTAACGCGTAAAACAGCATAAAACGACGAATTTTTAATTATTCGTTTTTATTAATATTGCTTCTATTTGAACGATTTCAACGATCTAAAATGCTTGAAAATGCTTATTTTAGCAAAACAGCACGTTTTGAGCTTTAATCTGCGTTTTAACGCGTAAAACAGCATAAAAACGACGAATTTTTATTATTCGTTTTTATTAATATTGCATCTATTTGAACGATTTCAACGATCTAAAATGCTTGAAAATGCTTATTTTAGCAAAACAGCACGTTTTGAGCTTTAATCTGCGTTTTAACGCGTAAAACAGCATAAAAACGACGAATTTTTTATTATTCGTTTTTATTAATAATGCTTCTATTTGAACGATTTCAACGATCTAAAATGCTTGAAAATGCTTATTTTAGCAAAACAGCACGTTTTGAGCTTTATTCTGCGTTTTGACGCGTAAAACAGCATAAGGTCGACGAAATTTTTTATTATTCGTTTTTTATTATTATTGCGTCTATTTGAACGATTTCAACGATCAAAAAATGCTTGAAAATGCTTATTTTAGCAAAACAGTACGTTTTGAGCTTTAATCTGCGTTTTAACGTAAAACAGCATAAAAATGACAAATTTTTTTATTATTCGTTTTTATTAATATTGCGTCTATTTGAACGATTTCAATGATGTAAAAATGCTTAAAAAATGCTTATTTTAGCAAAACAGCACGTTTTGAGCTTAATCTGCGTTTAGGTGAAAAACAGCATAAAAACGACAAATTTTTTTATTATTCGTTTTTATTAATTTGCTTCTATTTGAACGATTTCAACGATCTAAAAATACTTGAAAATGCTTATTTTAGCAAAACAGCACGTTTTGAGATTTATTCGGGCGTTTTAACGCGTAAAACAGCAAAAACGACGAAATTTTTATTATTCGTTTTATTAATATTGCGTCTATTTGAACGATTTCAACGATCTAAAATGCTTGAAAATGCTTATTTTAGCAAAACAGCACGTTTTGAGCTTTAATCTGCGTTTTAACCCGAAAATAGCAAAAAAATGACGAATTTTTATTATTCCCTTTTTTATTAATATTGCTTCTATTTGAACTTTTTTAACGATCTAAAATGCTTGAAAATGCTTATTTTAGCAAAACAGCACGATTTGAGTTTTTAATCTCGTTTTAACGCGTAAAACAGCATAAAACGACGAAATTTTAATTATTCGTTTTGACGTGATAACGTCTTTAAAAATCGTTTTATTGGGTTACTGTTCAGACACTGTGTCACGAGCGAGGTCGATCGCAGGTATACCCCTCCGTTATAACGAGAGAGAGACGGACCGATCTCCCGTCTATCTTCGAGCGCTGCCAGTCATTCCGACCCCTCTCGTTTTTGGAGACGGACCGTCTCCCGTCTCATCTCGAGCGCTGCCAGTCATTCCGTGCCGTCATAGCTTTCCCGGAGTGAGTTGCCCGATCTTCCGCCTCACTCTAGCGGCATAAAACGAATGGAGATTTTCTCGTGCGGTTGTTTACGTTGAATGTTTTATCGGCCCATAAAAGTTTGTAGTGTGCGGGGACTAACAGTGAAACAAAATGTGAAGTGCAAGTGAAGTGTTACAACAATTGCAACAAAAAAACTTATATCACCAATAAGACGTTATCACGTAAACATCTCGATCGTAAACCTACTTTACAAACAACCATTTTTTTATTAATATTGCGTCTATTTGAACGATTTCAACGATCTAAAATGCTTGAAAATGCTTTTTTTAGCAAAACAGCACGTTTTGAGCTTTATTCTGCGTTTTAACGCGTAAAACAGCATAAAACGACGAAATTTTTATTATTCGTTTTTTTTTTTATTGTCTATTTGAACGATTTCAACGATCTAAAATGCTTGAAAGTGCTTATTTTAGCAAAACAGCACGTTTTGAGCTTTAATCTGCGTTTTAACGCGTAAACAGCATAAAAACGACGAATTTTTATTATTCGTTTTTATTAATATTGCCTATTTGAACGATTTCAATGATGTAAAATGCTTGAAAATGCTTATTTTAGCAAAACAGCACGTTTTGAGCTTTAATCTGCGTTTTAACGCGTAAAACAGCATAAAACGACGAATTTTATTATTCGTTTTATTAATATTGCTTCTATTTGAACGATTTCAACGATCAAAATGCTTGAAAATGCTTATTTTAGCAAAACAGCACGTTTTGAGCTTTATTCTGCGTTTTAACGCGTAAAACAGCATAAAAACGACGAAATTTTATTATTCGTTTTTATTTTTATTGCGTCTATTTAACGATTTCAACGATCTAAAATGCTTGAAAATGCTTATTTTAGCAAAACAGCACCTTTTTAGCTTTAATCTGGGGTTTTTAAAGCGTAAAAAAGCATAAAACGACGAATTTTGATTTTTCGTTTTTATATTTTTATTTGAACGATTTCAACGATCTAAAATGCTTGAAAATGCTTATTTTAGCAAAAAAGCACGTTTTGAGCTTTTAATCTGCGTTTTAACGCGTAAAACAGCATAAAAACGACGAATTTTTATTATTCGTTTTTTTTAATATTGCGTCTATTTGAACCCATTTCAATGATCTAAAATGCTTGAAAATGCTTATTTTAGCAAAACAGCACGTTTTGAGCTTTAATCTGCGTTTTAACGCGTAAAACAGCATAAAAACGACGAATTTTTTATTATTCGTTTTTTTTAATATTGCGTCTATTTGAACGATTTCAACTATCTAAAATGCTTGAAAAATGCTTATTTTAGCAAAACAGCACGTTTTTAGCTTTTAATCAGCGTTTTAACGCGTAGAACAGCATAAAACGACGAAATTTTTATTATTCGTTTTTATTAATATTGCGTCTATTTGAACGATTTCAACGATCTAAAATGCTTTGAAAATGCTAATTTTTGCAAAACAGCACGTTTTGAGCTTTTAATCTGCGTTTTACCGCGTAAACAGCATAAAAACGACGAATTTTTATTATTCGTTTTTTTTAATATTGCTTCTATTTGAACGATTTCAACGATCTAAAATGCTTGAAAATGCTTATTTTAGCAAAACAGCACGATTTGAGTTTAATCTGCGTTTTAACGCGTAAAACAGCATAAAAAAGACGAAATTTTTATTATTCGTTTTTATTAATATTGCTTCTATTTGAACGAATTCAACGTCTAAAATGCTTGAAAAAAGCTTATTTTAGCAAAACAGCACGTTTTGAGCTTTTATTCTGCGTTTTAACGCGTAAAACAGCATAACAACGACGAAATTTTTATTATTCGTTTTTATTAATATTGCGTCTATTTGAACGATTTCAACGGTCTAAAATGCTTGAAAATGCATTTTAGCAAAACAGCACGTTTTTAGCTTTAATCTGCGTTTTAACGCGTAAACAGCATAAAATGACGAATTTTTTTTATTCGTTTATTAATATTGCTTCTATTTAAACGATTTCAACGATCTAAAATGCTTGAAAATGTTTATTTTAGCAAAACAGCACGTTTTTAGTTTTAATCTGCTTTTTAACGCGTAAAAAAGCAAAAAAAACGAAATTTTTTTTTATTCGTTTTTTTTTAAATATTGCGTCTATTTAACGATTTAAACACTTTGCTTTGCTATTTTAGCAAAACAGCACGTTTTGAGCTTTAATCGCGTTTTAACGTGGAACGCTCGCAAATTTTTTATTTTTTTTTTTAATATTGCCCCTTTTCCGTTTCAACGATCTAAAATGCTTGAAAATGCTTATTTTAACAAAACAGCACGATTTGAGCTTTAATCTGCGTTTTAACGCGTAAAACAGCATAAAACGACGAAATTTTATTATTCGTTTTTATTAACATTGCTTCTATTTAAACGATTTCAACGATCTAAAATGCTTGAAAATGCTTATTTTAGCAAAACACCACGTTTTGAGCTTTAATCTGCGTTTTAACGCGTAAAACAGCATAAAACGACGAAATTTTATTATTCGTTTTTATTAATATTGCTTCTATTTGAACGATTTCAACGATCTAAAATGCTTGAAAATGCTTATTTTAGCAAGACAGCACGTTTTGAGCTTTATTCTGCGTTTTAACGCGTAAAACAGCATAAAAACGACGAAATTTTTATTATTCGTTTTTATTTTATTGCGTCTATTTGAACGATTTCAACGATTTAAAATGCATGAAAATGCTTATTTTAGCAAAACAGCACGTTTTGAGCTTTTATTCTGCGTTTTAACGCGTAAAACAGCATAGAAAACGACGAATTTTTTATTATTCGTTTTATTAATATTGCGTCTATTTGAACGATTTCAACGATCTAAAATGCTTGAAAAATGCTTATTTTAGCAAAACAGCACGTTTTGAGCTTTAATCTGCGTTTTAACGCGTAAAACAGCAAAAACGACGAAATTTTTATTATTCGTTTTTATTAATATTGCGTCTATTTGAACGATTTCAACGATCTAAAATGCTTGAAAATGCTTATTTTAGCGCAAAACAGCACGTTTTGAGCTTTATTCTGCGTTTTAACGCGTAAAACAGCATAAAACGACGAAATTTTTATTATTCGTTTTTATTTTTATTGCGTCTATTTGAACGATTTCAACGATCTAAAATGCTTGAAAATGCTTATTTTAGCAAAACAGCACGTTTTGAGCTTTAATCTGCGTTTTAACGCGTAAACAAGCATAAAAACGACGAAGTTTTTATTATTATTCGTTTTATTAATATTGCTTCTATTTAAACGATTTCAGCGATCTAAAATGCTTGAAAATGCTTATTTTAACAAAACAGCACGTTTGAGTTTTAATCTGCGTTTTAACGCGCAAACAGCATAAAAACGATGAAATTTTTTTATTATTCGTTTTATTAATATTGTCGTATTTCGGAACGACTTCGGCAACGATCTAAAAATGCTTTGAAAATGCTTATTTTGTGCTAAAACAGCACGTTTTGAGTTTTAATCTGCGTTTTAACGCGTAAAAACAGCATAAAAACGACGAATTTTTATTATTCGCTCTTTTTATTAATATTGCTTCTATTTAACGATTTCAACGATCTAAAATGCTTAAAAATGCTATTTTAGCAAAACACCACGTTTTGAGCTTTAATCTGCGTTTTAACGCGTAAAACAGCATAAAAAACGACGAAATTTTTATTATTCGTTTTATTAATATTGCTTCTCATTTCTGAACGATTTCAACGATTCAAAATGCTTGAAAAATGCTTATTTTAAAGCAAAACAGCACGTTTTAGCTTTATTCCCGCGTTTTAACGCGTGTCGTTACAAAAACGACGAAATTTTTATTATTCGTTTTTATTTTATTGCGTCTATTTGAACGATTTCAACGATCTAAAAAATGCCAGCCGCTTATTTTAGCAAAACAGCACGTTTTGAGTTTATTCTGCGTTTTAACGCGTAAACAGCATGAAACGACGAATTTTTTATTATTCGTTTTTATTAATATTGCGTCTATTTGAACGATTTCAACGATCTAAAAATGCTTTTGAAAATGCTTATTTTAGCAAAACAGCACGTTTTTGAGCTTTTAATCTGCGTTTTAACGCGTAAAACAGCATAAAAAACGACGAATTTTTTATTATTCCGTTTTTATTAATATTTCTCTATTTCCAAACGATTTCCCAAATGATTCAAAATGCTTGAAAATGCTTATTTTGCGCAAAACAGCACGTTTGAGCTTTATTCTGCGTTTTAACGCGTAAAACAGCATAAAACGACGAAATTTTTATTATAATGTTTTATTAATATTGCGTCTATTTGAACGATTTCAAACGGATCTAAAATGCTTTGAAAGCTTATTTTAGCAAAACAGCACGTTTTGAAAGCTTTAATCTGCGTTTTAAGGCGTAAAACAGCATGTAAAAACGTGACGAATTTTTTATTATTCGTTTTATTAATATTGCGTCTATTTGAAATCGATTTCAAATGATCTAAAATGCTTGAAAATGCTTATTTTAAAGCAAAACAGCACGTTTTGGCTTTAATCAGCGTTTTAACGCGTAAAACAGCATAAAACGTGACGAAATTTTTAATATTAATCGTTTTTATTAATATTGCGTCTATTTGAACGATTTCAACGATCTAAAATGCTTGAAAATGCTTATTTTAGCAAAACAGCACGTTTTGAGCTTTTATTCTGCGTTTTAACGCGTAAACAGCATAAAAACGACGAAATTTTATTATACGTTTTTATTAATATTGCGTCTATTTGAACGGATTTCAACGATTTAAAATGCATGAAAATGTTATTTTCAGCAAAACAGCACGTTTTTGAGTTTTAATCTGCGTTTTAACGCGTAAACAGCATGAAACGTGACGAATTTTTTATTATTCGTTTTTATTAATATTGCGTCTATTTGGAACGTGATTTCAACGATCTAAAATGCTTTAAAAATGCTTTATTTTAGCAAAACAAAGCACGTGTTTTGAGCTTTAATCTGCGTTTAACGCGTAAAACAGCGCTTAAAAACGACGAAATTTTTATTATTCGTTTTTATTATCATTGCGTCTATTTTGAACGATTTCAACGATCTAAATGCTTGAAAAATGCTTATTTAGCAAAACACCACGTTTTGAGCTTTTAATATGTTTTAACGCGTAAAACAGCTTAAAAAACGACGAAATTTCTTTTATTATTCGTTTTTTATTTTATTGCGTCTATTTTGAACGATTTCAACGATCTAAAATGTTGAAAATGCTTTATTTTAGCAAAACAGCACGCTTGAAGTTTTAATCTGCGTTTTAACGCGTAAAACAGCATAAAACGACGAATTTTTTATTATTCGTTTTTATTAATATTGCGTCTGCTTGAACGATTTCAATGATCTAAAAATGCCTGAAAATGCTTATTTTAGCAAAACAGCACGTTTTGAGCTTTAATCTGTGTTTTAACGCGTAAGACAGTACAAAAACGACGAATTTTTTATTCGTTTTTTATTAATATTGCTTCTATTTGAAACGATTTCAACGATCTAAAATGCTTGAAAATGCTTATTTGAAGCAAAACAGCACGTTTTGAGCTTTATTCTGCGTTTTAACGTAAACAGCATAAAAACGACGAAATTTTTATTATTCGTTTTAATAATATTGCGTCTATTTTGAACGATTTCCCAACGGATCTAAAATGTTTGAAAAATGCTTATTTTAGCAAAACAGCATCGTTTTGAGCTTTAATCTGCGTTTTAACGCGCAAAATGGCGCTACAAAACAGTATCACCTTTGCCTGGCCCGCTTTATTAATATTGTTTCTATTTAAACGATTTCAGCGATCTTTAAAAATGTTTGAAAATGCTTATTTTAGCAAAACAGCACGTTTTGAGTTTCTTAATCTGCGTTTTAACGGCAAAACAAAAGCATGTGCAAAACGATGAAATTTTTTATTATTCGTTTTTATTAATATTGCTCTATTTGAACGACTTCAACGATCTAAAAAATGCTTGAAAAGGCTTATTTTAAAGCAAAAACAGCACGTTTTGAGCTTTTTAATCTGCGTTTTAACGCGTAAAAACAGCATAAAACGACGAATTTTTTATTATTCGTTTTATTAATATTGCGCCCATTTTAAACGATTTCAACGATCTAAAATGCTTATTTTAAAGCAAAACAGCACGTTTTGAGCTTTATTCCGCGTTTTAACGCGCAAAACAGCATAAAACGACGAATTTTTATTATTCGTTTTTGTTAATATTGCTTCTATTTAAAACGATTTCAACGATCTAAAATGCTGAAAATGCTTATTTTAAAGCAAACACCACGTTTTGAGTTTCTAATCTGCGTTTTAACGCGTAAAAACAGCATAAAAAACGACGAAATTTTTATTATTCGTTTTTATTAATATTGCTTCTATTTGAACGATTTCAACGATCTAAAAATGCTTGAAAATGCTTTTATTTTATCAAAACAGCACGTTTTTAGCTTTATTCTGCGTTTAACGCGTAAAACAGCATAAAACGTGACGAAATTTTTATTATTCGTTTTTTATTTTTTATTGCGTCTATTTAACGATTTCAACGATCTAAAATGCATGAAAATGCTTATTTTAGCAAAACAGCACGTTTTGAGCTTTTATTCTGCGTTTTAACGCGTAAAACAGCATGTGTTCACGAATTTTTTATTATCTGTTTTTATTAATATTGCGTCTATTTGAACGATTTTCAACGATCTAAATGCTTGAAAATGCTTTATTTTAGCAAAAACAGCACGTTTTGAGCTTTTTAATCTGCGTTTTAACGCGTAAAACAGCATAAAAACGACGAATTTTTTATTATTCGTTTTTACAATATTTCTTCTATTTGAACGATTTCAACGATCTAAAATGCTTGAAAATGCTTATTTTAGCAAAACAGCACGTTTTGAGTTTTATTCTGCGTTTTAACGCGTAAAACAGCATGTAAAAAACGACGAAATTTTTGGCTATACGTTTTTTATTAATATTGCGTCTATTTGAAACGATTTCTAACGATCTAAAATGCTTGAAAATGCTTATTTTAGCAAAACAGCACGTTTTGAGCTTTAATCTGCGTTTTAAGGCGTAAAACAGCGCCAAAAAACGACGAATTTTTATTATCTGCTTTTATTAATATTGCGGCCTATTTGAACGATTTCAACGATCTAAAATGCTTGAAAATGCTTGCCTTTAGCAAAACAGCACGTTTTTGAGTTTTCAATCAGCGTTTAACGCGTAAAACAGCATAAAACGACGAAATTTTTACCCGTTTTTGCCAATATTGCGTCTATTTGAACGATTTCAACGATCTAAAAATGTTTGAAAATGCGCCATTTTAGCAAAACAGCACGTTTTGAGCTTTATTCTGCGTTTCGCGTAAAACAGCATAAAAAAACGACGAAATTTTTATTATACGTTTTTATTAATATTATGTCTATTTGAACGATTTTCAACGATCTAAAAAATGCTTGAAAATGCTTATTTTAAAAGCAAAACAGCACGTTTTGAGCTTTTAATCAGCGTTTTAACGCGTAAAACAGCATAAAACGACGAATTTTTATTATTCGTTTTTACATTATTTCTTCATTTGAACGATTTCAACGATCTAAAATGCTTCTGAAAATGCTTTTATTTTAGCAAAACAGCACGTTTTGAGCTTTTATTCTGCGTTTTAACGCGTAAAACAGCATAAAACGACGAAATTCTTCTTTTATTATACGTTTTTATTAATATTGCGTCTATTTGAACGATTTCAACGATCTAAAATGCTTGAAAATGCTTATTTTAGCAAAAAATAAGCACGTTTTTGAGCTTTAATCTGCGTTTTTGCTAAGGCGTAAAACAGCATAAAAACGACGAATTTTTTATTATTCGTTTTTATTAATATTGCGTCTATTTGAACGTGATTTCAACGATCTAAAATGCTTGAAAATGCTTATTTTAGCAAAACAGCACGTTTTGAGTTTTAATCAGCGTTTTAACGCGTAAAACAAAAGCACGTAAAACGACGCGAAATCTTTTATTATACGTTTTTATTAATATTGCGTCTATTTGAACGACTTCAACGATTTAAAATGGCCGAAAATGCTTTATTTTAAAGCAAAACAGCACGTTTTGAGTTTTAATCTGCGTTTTAACGCGTAAAACAGCATGAAACCCGACGTGAATTTTTTATTATTCGTTTTTATTAATATTGCGTCTATTTGAACGATTTCAACGATCTAAAAATGCTTGAAAAATAAAAGTTTATTTTAAAAACAAGCACGTTTTGAGCTTTAATCTGCGTTTTAACGCGTAAAACAGCTTAAAACGACGAAATTTTATTATTCGTTTTTATTAATATTGCGTCTTATTTGAACGATTTCAACGATCTAAAAATGCTTGAAAATGCTTTGGTTTTAGCAAAACACACGTTTTGAGCTTTATTCCTGCGTTTTAAGGTAAAACAGCATAAAAACGACGAAATTTTTATTATTCGTTTTTTTATTTTATTGCGTCTATTTGAACGATTCAACGATCTAAAAATGCTTGAAAATGCTTATTTTAGCAAAACAGCACGTTTTGAGTTTTAATCTGCGTTTTAACGCGTAAAACAGCATAAAAACGACGAATTTTTTATTATTCGTTTTTATTAATATTGCGTCTATTTTGAACGATTTCAATGATCTGCAAATGCTTGAAAATGCTTATTTTAGCAAAACAGCACGTTTTGAGCTTTTAATCTGTGTTTTAACGCGTAAGACAGTATAAAACGACGAATTTTTATTATTCGTTTTTATTAATATTGCTTCTATTTGAACGATTTCAACGATCTAAAAAATGCTTGAAAATGCTTATTTTAGCAAAACAGAAAGTTTTGAGCTTTAATCTGCTTTTTAACGGGGAAAACAGCATAAAAAACGACGAATTTTTATTATTCGTTTTTATTAATATTGCGTCTATTTGAAGGGTTTTCCCAACGATCTAAAATGCTTTTTTTTGGAAAAAAAAGCACGTTTTATTTTATTCTGCGTTTTAACGGGGAAAAAAACAGCAAAAAAAACGACAAATTTTTTATTATTCTTTTTTTATTAATATTGCCAAAACGTTTTCCCCCCCGATCTAAAAATCCCAAAAAAGGGCCTTTTTAAAAACACCACGCCTTTTGAGCTTTAATCTGCGTTTTAACGCGTAAAACAGCATAAAAAGACAAAAATTTTTATTTTCGTTTTTATTAATATTGCTTCTTTTTGGGAACGATTTAAAAGATCTAAAATCCCCTTGAAAATGCTTTTTTAGCAAAACAGCACTTTTGGGGGCTTTAATCTGCGTTTTAAGCGTAAAACAGCATAAAACACGATTTTTATTATTCGTTTTTATTAATATTGCGTCTATTTGAACGATTTCAATGATCTAAAATGTGAAAATGCTTATTTTAGCAAAACAGCACTTTTGAGCTTAATCGAAAGCTTTTTTACGCTAAAACAGCATTAAAACGACAATTTTTATTATTCGTTTTATTAATATTCGTCTATTTTGAACGATTTCAAATCTAATGCTTGAAAATGTCTTTTTTTAGCAAAACAGCACGTTTTGAGCTTTAATCTGCGTTTTAACGCGTAAAACAGCATAAAACGACGAATTTTATATTATACGTTTTTAATTAATATTGCTTCTATTTAAACGATTTCAGCGATCTAAAATGCTTGAAAATGCTTATTTTGCAAAACAGCACGTTTTGAGCTTTAATCTGCGTTTTAACGCGTAAAACAGCATAAAACGACGAAATTTTTATTATTCGTTTTTATTAATATTGCTTCTATTGAACGATTTCAACGATCTAAAATGCTTGAAAATGCTTATTTAGCAAAACAGACGTTTTGAGCTTTAATCTGCGTTTTAACGCGTAAAACACTAAAAACGACGAATTTTTATTATTCGTTTTTATTAATATTGCGTCTATTTGAACGATTTCAACGATCTAAAATGCTTATTTAGCAAAACAGCACGTTTTGAGCTTTATTCTGCGTTTTAACGCGTAAAACAACATTAAAAACGACGATATTTTAAATTCGTTTTTATTTTTATTGCGTCTATTTGAACGATTTCAACGATCTAAAATGCTTGAAAATGCTTATTTTAGCAAAACAGCACGTTTTGAGCTTTAATCTGCGTTTTAACGCGTAAAACACATAAAAACGACAATTTATATTCGTTTTTGATTAATAATGCTTCTATTTGAACGATTTCAACACTAAACGAAATTTTATTTGAA
>NW_027046231.1:0-29575 GCF_025399875.1 Dalotia coriaria | reverse complement strand
CGGGCGTAAAAACAGCATAAAACGAAAAATTTTTTTTATTATTTTTTTTTTTATTAATATTGCGTCTATTTGAACAATTTCAACGATCAAAATGGAAAATGCTTTTTTTAGCAAAACAGCACGTTTTGAGTTTTAATCTGCTTTTTAACGCGTAAAACACAAAAAAACGAAATTTTTAATTATTCGTTTTTATTAATATTCTTCTATTTAAGATTTCAACGATCTAAAATGCTTGAAAATGCTTATTTTAGCAAAACACCCTTTTTGAGCTTTAATCGGAACCGTAAAACAGCATAAAAACAAAATTTTTTATTATTTTTTTTTATTAATATTGCGTCTATTTGAACGATTTCAATGATCTAAAATGCTTGAAAATGCTTTTTTTAAAAACAGCACTTTTTGAGTTTAATCTGCGTTTAACGCGTAAAACAGCATAAAAATGACAATTTTTTTATTATTCTTTTTTATTAATATTCCCTTTTTTAAAAACGATTTCAACGATCTAAAATTTTTGAAAATGTTTTTTTAAAAGAAAAAAGCATTTTTATTTTTAATCTGCTTTTTAACGCGTAAAACAGCAAAAAAACGACAAATTTTTTTATTTTTTTTTAAAATTGCTTCTATTTGAACGATTTCAACGATCTTGCTTGAAAATGTTATTTTAGCAAAAAGATTTTTGAGTTTTAATCTGCGTTTTAACGCGTAAAACAGCAAAAAAAACGACAAATTTTTTTTTAATTCTTTTTTTATTAATATTGGTCTATTTAACGATTTCAACGATCTTGTTTGAAAATTTTAACAAAACAGCACGTTTGAGTTTTTAATCAGCGTTTTAACGCGTAAACAGCATCGACGAAATTTTTATTATTCTTTTTTTAAATATTGCGTCTATTTGAACGATTTCAACGATCTAAAATGTTTTGAAAATTTTTTTTTAGCAAAACAGCACGTTTTGAGTTTAATCTGCTTTTTAACGCGAAAACAGAAAAAAGCGACGAATTTTTATTATTCGTTTTTTTTAAATTTGCTTCCATTTGAACGATTTCAACGATCTAAAATGCTTGAAATGCTTATTTTATCAAAACAGCACTTTTTGGCTTTAATCTGCGTTTTAACGCGTAAAACAGCATAAAACGACAAATTTTTATTATTCGTTTTATTAATATTGCGTCTATTTGAACGATTTCAACGATCAAAAAATGCTTGAAAATGCTTATTTTGCAAAACAGACGTTTTGAGCTTTAATCTGCGTTTTAACGCGAAAACAGCATTAAAAGGACGTTTTTTTTATTATTCGTTTTTTTTAAATTTCTTCTATTTGAACGATTTCAACGATCTAAAATGCTTGAAAATGCTTATTTTAAAGCAAAAGCACGTTTTTGAGTTTTATTCTGCGTTTTAACGCGTAAAACAGCATAAAACGACGAAATTTTATTATTCGTTTTATTAATATTGCGTCTATTTGAACGATTTCAACGATCTAAAATGCTTAAAAAATGCTTTTATATTAGCAAAACAGCACGTTTTGAGCTTTAATCTGCGTTTAACGCGTAAAAAAACATAAAATGACGAATTTTTTATTATTCGTTTTTATTAATATTGCTTCTTTTTAAAAACGACTTTCAACGATCTAAAATGCTTGAAAATGCTTATTTTAAAAAAAAACAGCACGTTTTGAGTTTAATCTGCGTTTTAAGCGTAAAACGCATAAAACGACGAATTTTTATTATTAGTTTTTTTTATTAATATTGCTTCTATTTGAACGATTTCAACGTCTAAAATGCTTGAAAATCATTTTAGCAAAACAGCACGTTTTGAGTTTTAATCTGCGTTTTAACGGTAAACACATAAAAAACGAAATTTTTTTATTATTCGTTTTTATTATATTGCTTCTATTTAACGATTTCAACGATCAAAATGCTTGAAAATTTTATTTTAGCAAAACAGCATGTTTTGAGCTTAATCTTGCGTTTTGACGCGTAAAACAGCTAAAACGCGAAATTTTTATTATTCGTTTTTTTAATTTGCGTCTTTTGAAGGGATTTCAACGATCTAAAATGCTTGAAAATGCTTATTTTAGCAAAAACAGCACGTTTTGAGCTTTAATCTGCTTTTTAACGCGTAAAAAAAAAGCATAAAAAACGACAAATTTTTTTATTATTCGTTTTTATTTAAAAATTGCTTCTATTGGGAACATTTTCACGATCTAAAATGCTTAAAATGCTTATTTTAGCAGAACAGACGTTTTATTTAATCTGCGTTTTAACGCGTAAAACAGCATAAAACGACGAATTTTTTATTATTCGTTTTATTAAATTGCTTCTATTTGAACGATTTCAAATCTAAATTTTTTAAAAAAAAAAAAGGTTTTTTTTTTTTTTTAAAAAAGGGAAAAAAATTTAAAAAATTTTTTTTTTAAATTTTCCCCGGGGCCCAAATCTTTTTAACCCCAAAAGGAAAAAAAAAACCCCCTTTTTTATTTTTTTTTTTCGTAAAAAAAAAACCAAAATTTTTTTTTTTTTTTTTTTTTTTTTGGGGAAAAAAAAAACCCCAAAAAAAAAATTTTAAAAAAAAAATTTTTTTTTTTTTTTTTGGGAAAAAAAAACAACAAAATTTTTTTTTTTTTTTTTGCCCCCCGGGTTTAACCCCCGGAAAAAAAAAACAAAAAATTTTTTTCTTTTTTTTTTTTTAAAAAAAAAAAAAAATTTTTTTTTTTAAAAACCCCCCCCTTTTTTTAAATTTTTTTTTAAAAAAAAAAAAAAAATTTTTTTTTTTTTTTTTTTTTTTTTAAAAAAAAACAAAAAAAAATTTTTTTTCTTTTTTAAAAAATTTTTTTTTGGTTTTAAACCCCCGGAAAAATTTTTTAAAAAAAATTTTTTTTTTTTTTTAAAAATTTTTTTCCCCAAAAAAAAAAAAAGTTTTTTTTTTTTTAAAAAATTTTTTTTATTTTTTTTTTAAAAAAATTTAAAAATTTTTTTTTTTTTTTTTTCCCTTTTTTTTTTTTTTAAGGGAAAAAAACCCTTAAAAAAATTTTTCTTTTTTTTTCCAAAAAATTTTCCTTTTTTTTTAAAAAAAAAAAAATTTTTTTTTTTTTTTTTTTGGCTTTTTTTTTTAAGGGGTTTAAAAAAAAAAAAAAAAAATTTTTTTTTTTTTAAAAAATTTTCCCCCAAAAACCCTTTAAAAAAAATTTTTTTTAAAATTTTTTTTAAAAAACCCTTTTTTTTTTCCCCCCAAAAAAAAAAAAAAAAAAAATTTTTTTTTTTTTTTTAAAAAAAAAAAAAAAAAAAAATTTTTTTAAAATTTTTTTAAAAAAAAATTTTTTTTTTTGGATTTTTTTTTAAAAGCTTAAAAGAAAAAACCCCCTTTTTTTTTTTCCCTTTTTTTTTTTTTTAAAACTTTTAAAATTTTTTTTAAAATTTTTTAAAAACCCCCAAAAAAAAAATTTGGGGCCTTTTAAAAAAAAAAAAATTTTTTTTTTTTTTTTAAAAAAAAAAAATTTTTTTTGGTTTTTTTTTTTTTTTCCTTTTAAAAAAACGTTTTAAAAAAAAAATTTTTTGCAAAAATTTTTTAAAACCAAAATTTTTTAAAATTTTAAAAAATTTTTTTTTAAAAAAATTTTTTTTAAAAATTTTAAAAATTTTTTTGGAAAAAATTTTTTGGCTTTTTTTTTCCCCAAAAACAAAAAAAACCAAAATTTTTTTTTTTTTTTTAAAAAAAACCTTTTTTTTAAATTTTTTTTAAAATTTTTTTTTAAATTTTCAAAAAAAAAAAATTTTTTAAATTTTTTTTTTTAAAAAAAAAAAAAATTTTTTTTTAAATTTTTTAAAAACCTTTTAAAAAAATTTTTATTTTTTTTTTAAAAAAAAAATTTTTTTAAAAAAAATTTTTTTAAATTTTTTTTTTTAAAACCCCAAAAAAAAAAAATTTTTTTTTTTAAAAAAACCTTTAAAAGGGTTTTTTTTTTTTTTTGGGGGGAAAAAATTTAAAAAAAAATTTTAAAAAAATTTTTTACCCAAAACCTTTTTAAAACGCCCCCCAAAAAAAAAATTTTTTTTTCTTTTTTTATTAATATTGCGTCTATTTGAACGATTTAAACGACTAAATGTTTAAAAAAGGCTTATTTAGAAAAGAAAATTTTTTTAACCGTTTAAAAACGCGAAATTTTTTATTATTCTTTTTTTATTAATATTGCGTCTATTTGAACTTTTCAACGATCTAAAATGTTTGGGGCTTTTTTTTAAGCAAAACAACGTTTGGGGCCCCGCGTTTAACGCGTAAAAAAAAAAAACGCAATTTTTTTTTATTCGTTTTTTTTAAATTTTGTTTATTTGAACGTTTAAACGATCTAAAATGCGAAAATGCTTTTTTAGCAAAACAGCACGTTTTGAGTTTTTAATCGGGTTTTAACGCGTAAAACCATAAAAAAAATAAATTTTTTTTTTCGTTTTTATTAAATATTGCGTCTATTTGAACGATTTCAACGACGCGAAAAACTTTTTTTAGAAAACAGACTTTTTGAGCTTTATTCGCGTTTTACGCAAAAAACATAAAAGGGCAAATTTTTATTATTCTTTTTATTTTTTTTGCGTCTATTTGAACGATTTAACGATCAAAATGCGAAAATGCTTATTTTGGCAAAACAGCACGTTTTGAGCTTTAATCTGCCGTTTTAACGCGTAAAAACAGCATAAAACGACGAATTTTTATTATTCGTTTTATTAATATTTGGCCTACTGTTAAAACGATTTCAACGATCTAAAATGCTTGAAAATGCTTATTTTAGCAAAACAGCACGTTTGAGCTTTAATCTGCGTTTTAACGCGTAAAACAGCATAAAACAATGAAATTTTATTATTCGTTTTTTTTATTAATATTGCGTCTATTTGAACGTTCAACGATCTAAAATCTTGAAAATGCTTATTTTAGCAAAAGTAGCACGTTTTGAGCTTTATTCTGCGTTTTTAACGCGTAAAACAGCATAAAACGACGAAATTTTTTGTTATTCGTTTTTATTTTTTATTGCGTCTATTTGAACGACTTCAACGATCTAAAATGCTTGAAAATGCTTATTTTATGAAAACAGCACGTTTTGAGTTTTAATCACCAACGTTTTAACGCGTAAAACAGCATAAAACGACAGATTTTTTATTATTCGTTTTTTATTAATATTGCTTCTGTTGAACGATTTCAACGATCCTAAAATGCTTGAAAATGCTTATTTTTAGCAAACAGCACGTTTTGAGCGTAATCTGCGTTTTGACGCGTAAAACAACGCATAAAAACGACGAAATTTTTTATTATTTGTTTTATTAATATTGCGTCTGTTTGAACGATTTCAACGATCTAAAATGCTTGAAAATGCTTATTTTAGCAAAACAGCACGTTTTGAGCTTTAATCTGCGTTTAACGCGTAAAACAGCATAAAACGACGAATTTTTTTATTATTCGTTTTTATTAATATTGCTTCTATTTGAGCGATTTCAACGATCTAAAATGCTTGAAAATGCTTATTTTTAGCAAAACAGCACGTTTTGAGCTTTTAATCTGCGTTTTAACGCGTAAAACAGCATAAAAACGACGAAATTTTATTATTCGTTTTTTATTAATATTGCGTCTATTTGAACGATTTCAGCGATCTAAAATGCTTGAAAATGCTTATTTTAGCAAAACAGCGCGTTTTGAGCTTTAATCTGCGTTTTAACGCGTAAAACAGCATAAAACGACGAATTTTTTATTATTCGTTTTTTGGTAATAATGCTTCTATTTGAGCGATTTCAGCGATCTAAATGCTTGAAAATGCTTATTTTAGCAAAACAGCACGTTTGAGCTTTAATCTGCGTTTTAACGCGTAAACAACACTTATAAAACGACGAATTTTTATTATTCGTTTTTTATCATCATGCATCTATTTGAACGATTTCAACGATCTAAAATGCTTGAAAATGCTTATTTTTAGCAAAACAGCGCGTTTTGAGCTTTATCTGCGTTGTAACGCGTAAAAACAGCATAAAAACGACAGTTTTTATTATTCGTTTTATTAATATTGCGTCTATTTGAACGATTTCAACGATCTAAAATGCTTGAAAATGCTTATTTTAGCAAAACAGCACGTTTTGAGCTTTAATCTGCGTTTTATCGCGTAAAACAGCATAAAACGGCAAATTTTTATTATTCGTTTTTATTAATATTGCTTCTATTTGAACGATTTCAACGATCTAAAATGCTTGAAAATGCTTATTTTATGCCTTAAAAACAGCACGTTTTGAGCTTTTAATCTGCGTTTTTAACTGCTTGTAAAACAGCATAAAAAACGACGAATTTTTATTATTCGTTTTTTTTATTAATATTGCGTCTATTTGAACGGTTCAACGATCACAAATGCTTGAAAATGCTTATTTTAGCAAAACAGCACGTTTTGAGCTTTAATCAGCGTTTTAACGCGTAAAACAGCATAAAAACAATGAAATTTTTATTGTCGTTTTTTTTATTAATAGCCGCGTCTATTTGAACGATTTCAACGATCTAAATTAGCGAAAATGCTTGTTGCAGCGAAAACAGCGCGTTTTGAAGTTTATTCTGCGTTTTAACGCGTAAAACAGCATAAAAACGACAGAAATTTTTATTATTCGTTTTTTATTTTATTGCGTCTATTTGAACGATTTCAACGATCTAAAAAATGCTTGAAAATGCTTATTTTAGCAAAACAGCACGTTTTGAGCTTTAATCTGCGTTTAACGCGTAAAAAAAAGCATAAAAACGACGAAATTTTTATTATTCGTTTTTTATTAATATTGCGACTATTTGAACGATTTCAACGATCTAAAATACTTGAAAATGCTTATTTTAGCAAAACAGCACGTTTTGAGCTTTATTCTGCGTTTTAACGCGCAAAACAGCAAAACGACGAAGATTTTTATTATTCGTTTTTATTTTTATTGCGTCTATTTGAACGACTTCAACGATCTAAAATGCTTGAAAAATGCTTATTTTAGCAAAACAGCACGTTTTGAGTTTTTAATCTGCGTTTAACGCGTAAACAGCATAAAACAATGGGAAATTTTTATTATTCGTTTTATTAATATTGCGTCTGTTGAACGATTTCAACTTGATCTATAATGCTCGAAAATGCTTATTTTAGCAGCAAAACAGCACGTTTTGAGCTTTATTCTCTTTAACGCGTAAACAGCATAAAACGACGAAATTTTTATTATTCGTTTTTTGTTTTTATTGCGTCTATTATTTGAACGATTTCAACGGTGATCTAAAATGGCAGAAAATGCTTATTTACTTAAAACAGCACGTTTTGGCAGGCTTTAATCTGCGTTTTAACGCGTAAAACAGCATAAAACGACAGCGAATTTTTATTATTCGTTTTCTTAATATTGCTTCTATTTGAACGATTTCAAAGATCTAAAATGCTTGAAAATGCATATTTTAGCAAAACAGCACGTTTGAGCTTTAATCTGCGTTTTAACGCGTAAAACAACGCATAAACGGCAAGGAAATTTTATTATTCGTTTTTTTATTAATATTACGTCTATTTGAACGATTTCCCAGCGATCTAAATGCTTGAAAATGCTTATTTAGCAAAACAGCGCGTTTGAGCTTTAATCTGCGTTTTAACGCGTAAAACAGCATAAAAACGACAGATTTTTTATTATTGGTTTTTATTAATATTCAGCGCTTCTATTTAGGCGATTTCAACGATCTAAAATGCTTGAAAATACTTATTTTAGCAAAACAGCTTTGCGTTTTGAGCTTTTAATCTGCGTTTTAACGCGTAAAACAGCATAAAACGGCAGATTTTTATTATTCGTTTTTATCAATATTGCTTCTATTTGAACGATTTCAACGATCTAATATGTAGAAAATGCTTATTTTAGCAAAACAGCACGTTTTTGAGCTTTAATCTGCGTTTAACGCGTAAAAACAACATAAAACGACGAATTTACGGTATTCGTTTTTATTAATATTACGTCTGTTGAACGATTTTAACGATCTAAAATGCTTGAAAATACTTATTTTAATAAAGAACAGCACGTTTGAGCTTAATCTGCGTTTTGTATCGCGTAAACAGCATAAAAACGACAGAAATTTTATTATTCGTTTTTATTAATGTGCTTCTATTTGAACGATTTCAATGATCTAAAATGCTTGAAAATGCTTATTTTATAAAACAGCACGTTTTGTGACTTTTAATCTGCGTTTTTAACGCGTAAAACAGCATAAAACGACGAATTTTTTATTATTCGTTTTTTTTATTAATATTGCGTCTGTTTGAACGATTTCAACGATCGTCTTGAAAATGCTTATTTTAGCAGCAAAACAGCACGTTTTGAGCTTTAATCAGCGTTTTACCGCGTAAAACAGCATAAAACAACGAAATTTTTATTATTCGTTTTATTAATATTGCGTCTATTTAAACGATTTCCAACGATCTAAAATGCTTGAAAATGCTTATTTTAGCAAAACAGCACGTTTTTTGAGCTTTAATCTGCGTTTAACGCGTAAAACAGCATAAAACGACAATTTTTTTATTATTCGTTTTTTTTATTATGTGCTTCTGTTTGAACGATTTCAACGATCTAAATGCAGAAAATGCTTATTTTAGCAAAACAGCACGTTTTGAGCTTTAATCTGCGTTTTAACGCGTAAAACATAAAACAATGACATTTTTATAATTCGTTTTTATTAATATTGCGTCTATTTGAACGATTTCAACGATCTAAAATGCTTGAAAATGCTTATTTTAGCAAAACAGCACGTTTTGAGGCTTTATTCTGCGTTTTTAACGCGTAAAACAGCATAAAACGACGAAATTTTATTATTCGTTTTTTATTTTTATTGCGTCTATTTGAACGGCCAGCGATCCGTCTTGAAAATGCTTATTTTAGCAAAACAGCACGTTTTGAGTTTTAATCTGCACGTTTTTAACGTAAAACAGCATAAAACGACGAATTTTTTTATTATTCGTTTTATTAATATTAACTTCTATTTGAACGATTTCAACGATCTAAAATGCTTGAAAATGCTTATTTTATAAAACAGCACGTTTTGAGCAGCAATCTGCGTTTTGACGCGTAAAACAGCATAAAACGACGAAATTTTTATTGTTGTTTTATTAATATTGCGTCTATTTGAACGATTTCAACGATCGTCTTGAAAATGCTTATTTTTAGCAAAACAGCACGTTTGAGCTTTAATCTGCGTTTTAACGCGTAAAACAGCATAAAAATGACGAATTTTTTATGATTCGTTTTTATTAATAGTAGCTTCTGCAAACGATTTCAACGATCTAAAATGCTTGAAAATGCTTATTTTAGCAAAACAGCACGTTTTGAGCTTTTAATCTGCGTTTTAACGGGTAAAACAGCATAAAAACGACGAAATTTTATTATTCGTTTTTTATTAATATTGCTTCTATTTGAACGATTTCCAACGATTTAAAATGCTTGAAAATGCTTATTTTAGCAAAACAGCACGTTTTGAGCTTTAATCTGCGTTTTAACGCGTAAACAGCATAAAACGACGAATTTTTTATTATTCGTTTTTATTAATATTGCGCGTCTGTTGAACGATTTCAACGATCTAAATGCTTGAAAATGCTTATTTTAGCAAAACAGCACGTTTTGAGGCTGTCACTGCGTTTAACGCGTAAAACAGCATAAAAACGACGAATTTTTTTATTATTCGTTTTTATTATATTGCTTCTATTTGAACGATTTCAACGTCTAAAGATGGCGAAAATGCTTATTTTAGCAAAACAACACGTTTTGAGCTTTTAATCTGCGTTTTAACGCGTAAACCAGCATAAAACGACGAAATTTTATTATTCGTTTTTATTAATATTGCGTCTATTTGAACGATTTCAGCGATCACAAAATGCTTGAAAATGTTTATTTTAGCAAAACAGCACGTTTGCAGGCTTTATTCTGCGTTTTAACGCGTAAAACAGCATAAAAGCGACGAAATTTTTATTATTCGTTTTTTATTTTTATTGCGTCTATTTGAACGATTTCAACGATCACAGAATGCATAAAATGCTTATTTTTAGCAAACAGCACGTTTGAGGCTTTAATCTGCGTTTTAACGCGTAAAACAGCATAAAACGGGTACATTATTCGTTTTTATTAATGTTAGCTATTTGAACGATTTCAACGATCTAAAATGCTTGAAAATGCTTATTTTAGCAAAACAGCACGTTTTGAGCTTTAATCTGCGTTTTAACGCGTAAAACAGCATAAAACGACAGATTTTTTTATTCGTTTTTATTAATGCGTCTATTTGAACGATTTCAACGATCTAAAATGCTTGAAAATGCTTATTTTAGCAAAACAGCACGTTTTGAGCTTTAATCTGCGTTTTAACGCGTAAAACAGCATAAAACGGTGATTTTTTGATATTGCGTTTTTTTATTAATATTACGTCTATTTGAACGATTTCAACGATCTAAATGTGAAAATGCTTATTTTAGCAAAACAGCACGTTACGAGCTTTTAATCAGCGTTTTACCGCGTAAAACAGCATAAAAACAACGAAAATTTTTATTATTCGTTTTTTTATTAATATTGCGTCATTGAACGATTTCAGCGATCTGAAATGCTTATTTTGAAAACAGCACGTTTTGAGCTTTTAATCTGCGTTTTTAACGCGTAAAACAACATAAAACGACGAATTTTTTATTATTCGTTTTTATTAATATTAGCTCGATTTGAACGTTTTCAACGATCGTGCTTGAAAATACTTATTTAATAAAACAGCACACGTTTTGAGCTTTTAATCTGCGTTTAACGCGTAAAACAGCATAAAACAACGAAATTTTATTATTCTCGTTTTTATTAATATTGCGTCAATTTGAACGATTTCAGCGATCTAAAATGCTTGAAAAATGTTTATTTTAGCAAAACAGCACGTTTGAGCTTTATTCTGCGTTTAACGCGCGTAAAACAGCATAAAACGACGAAATTTTATTATTCGTTTTATTTTTATTGCGTCTATTTGAACGATTTCAACGATCTAAAATGCATGAAAATGCTTATTTTAGCAAACAGCACGTTTTGAGCTTTTAATCTGCGTTTTAACGTAAAGCAACATAAAACGACGAATTTTTATTATTCGTTTTTATTAATATTCTTCTATTTGAACGATTTCAACGATCTAAAATGCTTGAAAATGCTTATTTTAGCAAAACAGCGCGATTTTGAGCTTTAATCTGCGTTTTTAACGCGGCAACATAAAACGACGGGTACATTATTCGTTTTTATCAATGTGGCTTCTATTTGAACGATTTCAACGATTTAAATGCTTGAAAATGCTTATTTTAGCAAAACAGCGTTTTGAGCTTTAATCAGCGATTTTACCGCGTAAAACAACATAAAAACAACAAAATTTTTATTATTCGTTTTTATTAATGTGCGTCTATTTAGACGATTTTCAGCAATCTAAATGGCGAAAATGTTTATTTTTAGCAAAACAGCACGTTTGAGCTTTAATCTGCGTTTTTAACGCGTAAAACAGCATAAAAACGGCCGAAATTTTTTATTATTCGTTTTTATTAATATTGCGTCTATTTGAACGATTTCAACGTCTAAAATGCTTGAAAATGCTTATTTTATAAAACAGCACGTTTTGAGCTTTAATCGTCTGCGTTTTAACGCGTAAAACAACATAAAACGACGAATTTTTTATTATTCGTTTTATCAATATTGCTTCTATTTGAACGATTTCAACGATCTAAAATGCTTGAAAATGTTTATTTTAGCAAAACAGCACGTTTTGAGCTTTTAATCTGCGTTTTAACGCGCAAAACAGCTTTATAAAAACGACGAATTTTTATTATTCGTTTTTATTAATATTGCGTCTATTTGAACGATTTCCAACGATCTAAAATGCTTGAAAATGCTTATTTTAGCAAAACGGCACGTTTTGGAGGCTTTAATCTGCGTTTTATCGCGTAAAACAGCATAAAAACGACGAAATTTTTATTATTCGTTTTTTATTAATAGTAGCTTCTATTTGAACGATTTCAACGATCTAAAATGCTTGAAAATGCTTATTTTAGCAAAACGGCACGTTTTGAGCTTTAATCTGCGTTTTAACGCGTAAAACAGCATAAAAACGACGAATTTTTATTATTCGTTTTTATTAATATTACTCTATTTGAACGATTTCAACGATACAAAATGCTTGAAAATGCTTTATTTAGCAAAATAAGCACGTTTTGAAGGCTTTAATCCAGCGTTTTACCGCGTAAAACAGCATAAAAACAACGAAATTTTTTTATTATTCGTTTTTATTAATGTGCGTCTATTTGAACGATTTCAACGATCTAAAATGGCGAAAATGCTTATTTTTAGCAAAACAGCACGTTTTGAGCTTTAATCTGCGTTTTTAACGCGTAAACAGCTTATAAAACGACGAATTTTTTATTATTCGTTTTTATTAATAATATTTAGCTTCTATTTGAACGATTTCAACGATCTAAAATGCTTGAAAATGCTTATTTTAGCAAAACAGCACGTTTTTGAGCTTTAATCTGCGTTTTTTAACGCGTAAAACAGCATAAAACAATGAAATTTTTATTATTCGTTTTATTAATATTGCGTCTATTTGAACGATTTCAACGTCTAAAATGCTTGAAAATGCTTATTTTAGCAAAACGGCGTTTTGAGCTTTATTCTGCGTTTTAACGCGTAAAACAACATAAAAGCGAAATTTTTATTATTCGTTTTATTTTTATTGCGTCTATTTGAACGATTTCAGCGATCTAAAATGCTTGAAAATGCTTTATTTTAGCAAAACAGCACGTTTTGAGCTTTAATCTGCGTTTTTAACGTAAAAGCATAAAACGACGGTACATTATTCGTTTTTATTAATATTTACGCGACTATTTGAACGTTTCAGCGATCTAAAATACTTGAAAATGTTTATTTTTAGCAAAACAGCACGTTTTGAGCTTTAATCTGCGTTTTAACGCGCAAAACAGCATAAAACGACAATTTTTATTATTCGTTTTATTAATATTGCGTCTATTTGAACCCGATTTCAACGATCTAAATGCTTGAAAAATGCTTATTTTTATAAAACAGCGATTTTTGAACTGTATTCTGCGTTTTAACGCGTAAAACAACATAAAACGACGAATTTTTTATTATTCGTTTTTATTTTGTGCGTCTATTTAGACGATTTCTACGATCTAAAATGCTTGAAAATCTTTATTTTAGCAAAACAGCACGTTTTTGAGCTTTTAATCTGCGTTTTAGCAGCGTAAAACGCTTATAAAACGACAATTTTTTATTATTCGTTTTTATTAATATTTGAAAACTTCGATTTGAACGTTTTCAACGATCTAAAATGCTTGAAAATGCTTATTTTAGCAAAACAGCACGTTTTTGAGGCGCAATCTGCGTTTTAACATTAAGCAGCATAAAACAGCAGAATTTTTATTATTCGTTTTTTATTAATATTGCGTCAATTTGAACGAAATTTCAACGATCACAGAAATGCTTGAAAATGCTTATTTTAGCAAAACAGCACGTTTTGAGCTTTAATCGCGTTTTAACGTAAAACGCTTATAAAAACGACGAATTTTTATTATTCGTTTTTATTAATATTGGCCTATTTGAACGATTTCAACGATCTAAAATGCTTGAAAATGCTTATTTTAGCAAAACAGCACGTTTTGAGCACTGGCCTGCGTTTTTAACGCGTAAAACAGCATAAAACGACGAAATTTTTATTTATTCGTTTTTTATTAATATTGCACGTCTATTGAACGATGTCAACGATCTAAAATGCTTGAAAATGCTTATTTTAGCAGCAAAACAGCACGTTTAGCAGGCTGTATTCTGCGTTTTAACGCGTAAACAACATAAAACGACGAATTTTATTATTCGTTTTATTTTTATTGCGTCTATTTGAACGAGTTCTACGATCTAAAATCTTCCGAAAATGCTTATTTTAGCAAAACAGCGCGTTTTGAGCTTTAATCTGCGTTTAACGCGTAAAACAACGCATAAAACGACGAATTTTTTATTATTCGTTTTTATTAATATTATTTCGATTTGAACGTTTTCGGCGTTAAAATGCTTGAAAATGTATTTTTAGCAAACAGCACGTTTTGAGCTTTAATCTGCGTTTTAACGCGTAAAACAGCATATAAAAACAACGAAATTTTTATTATTCGTTTTTTTATTAATATTGCGTCAATTTGAACGATTTCCAACGATCACAAATGCTTGAAAATGATTATTTTAGCAAAACATAGCACGTTTTGAGCTTTTAATCTGCGTTTTTAACGCGTAAAACAGCATAAAATGACGAATTTTTTATTATTCGTTTTTTTATTAATATTGCGTCTATTTGAACGATGTCAGCGGCTTGATCTAAATGCTTGAAAATGCTTATTTTAGCAAAACAGCACGTTTTGAGCTGTATTCTGCGTTTTAACGCGTAAAACAGCATAAAAACGACGAATTTTTTTATTATTCGTTTTTTATTTTTATTGCGCGTCTGTTGAACGATTTCTACGATCTAAAATGCTTAAAATGCTTATTTTGGCAAAACAGCACGTTTTGAGCTTTAATCTGCGTTTTAACGCGTAAAACAGCATAAAAACGACGGGTACATTATTCGTTTTTTATTAATATTTGAAAAGCTTCGATTTGAACGTTTTCAGCGATCTAAAATGTGAAAATGCTTATTTTAGCAAAACAGCACGTTTTGAGCTTTAATCTGCGTTTTAACGCGTAAAACAGCATAAAACAACGAGAATTTTTATTATTCGTTTTATTAATATTGCGTCGAATTTGAACGTTTCAACGATCTGGGAAATGCTTGAAAATGATTATTTTAGCAAAACAGCACGTTTTGAGCTTTTAATCTGCGTTTTTTAACGCGTAAAACAGCATAAAATGACGAATTTTTGGTATTCGTTTTTATTAATATTGCTTCTATTTAAACGATTTCCAAGATCTAAAATGCTTGAAAATGCTTATTTTAGCAAAACATAGCACGTTTGAGCTTTAATCTGCGTTTTAGGCGTAAAACAGCATAAAACGACGGAAATTTTTTATTATTCGTTTGCAGTAATATTGCTTCTATTTGAACGATTTCAGCCATCTAAAATGCTTGAAAATGCTTATTTTTAGCAAAACAGCACGATTTGAGCTTTAATCTGCGTTTTAACGCGTAAACAGCATAAAACGACGAATCACATTATTATTCGTTTTTTTGTTAATGGCCCGTCTGTTGAGACGAATTTCAACGATCTAAAATGCTTGAAAATAGCCCCGGTACAGCAAAACAGCACGTTTGAGCTTTAATCTGCGTTTAACGCGTAAAACGCAACATAAAAACGACAAATTTTTATTATTCTTTTTTATCAATATTGTTTCTATTTGAACGATTTCAACGTTTTAAAAAATGTTTGAAAATCCCAATTTTTAAAAAACAGCACTTTTTGAGCTTTAACCCAGCTTTTTTACCGGAAAACAGCAAAAAAACAACGAAATTTTTATTATTCTTTTTTATTAATATTGCGTCTATTTGAACGATTTCAAAAACCCAAAAATGTTTGGAAAATGTTTTTTTGGCAAAAACAGCACTTTTTTGAGTTTTATTCTGCTTTTTTAACGCGTAAAACAGCAAAAAAAACGAGGGAAATTTTTATTATTCGTTTTTTTTTTTTATTGCGTCTTTTGAACGTTTTTAACGACCCAAAAATGCATGAAAATGCTTATTTTAGAAAACAGCACGTTTTGAGTTTTAATCTGCTTTTTTAAGGGTAAAAAAACATAAAACGACGAATTTTTATTATTCTTTTTTTTATTAATATTGCTTCTATTTGAACGATTTCAACGATCAAAAATGCTTGAAAATGCTTATTTTAGAAAAACAGCACGTTTTGAGTTTTAATCTGCTTTTTTAACGCGAAAAACAGCAAAAAAACGACAAAATTTTTTATTATTCGTTTTTTTTTTAATATTGCGTCTATTTGAACGATTTCAACGATCTAAAGGCGAAAACTTATTTTAGAAAAAACAGCACTTTTTGAGTTTTAATCTCCCGTTTTAACGCGTAAAACAGCAAAAAAACGACAAATTTTTTTAAATTCTTCGTTTTTTTTTTAAATTTGCTTCTATTTGAACGTTTTCCCAACGATCTAAAATGTTTTTGAAAATGCTTATTTTACAAAAACAGCACGTTTTGAGTTTTAATCGCTTTTTTAACGCGAAAAACAGCAAAAAAACGACAAATTTTTTTAATTCTTTTTTTATCAATATTGTTTCTATTTGAACGTTTAAACGATCAAAATGCTTGAAAATGTTTATTTTAGCAAAACGGCATTTTGAGTTTTTAATCGCGAAACCCCCAAAACAGCAAAAAAACGACAAATTTTTTTTATTATTCTTTTTTATTAATATTGGGGTCTATTTGAACGATTTCAACGATCAAAAAAGCGAAAATCTTATTTTAGCAAAACACCCTTTTTTGAGCTTTAATCTGCGTTTTATCGCGAAAACAGCAAAAAAAACGACAAAAATTTTTATTATTCTTTTTTTTTATTAATATTGTTTCTATTTGAACGATTTCAACGATCTAAAATGCTTAAAAAATGCTTTTTTTAGCAAAACAGCACGTTTTGAGTTTAATCTGCGTTTTAACGCGTAAAAAAACATAAAACGACAAATTTTTTTATTATTCGTTTTTATTAATTTTAAATTCCTATTTGAACGATTTCAACGATCAAAAATGCTTAAAAATGCTTATTTTAGAAAAACAGCACTTTTTTTGGGGGTTTTAATCGCGTTTTACCGCGTAAAAAACAGCATAAAAAAGGGGGGGAAATTTTTTTATTATTCTTTTTTATTAATATTGCGTCTTTTTTGAACGATTTAAAGGACCCTAAAATGTTTGGAAAATGTTTATTTTAGCAAAACAGCACTTTTTAAAGAAATCTGCTTTTTAACGCGTAAAAAAAAGCAAAAAAACGCCCCGAATTTTTTTTTAAATTCTTTTTTATTAATATTGCTTCTATTTGAACGTTTTCCCAACGTCTAAAATGCTTGAAAATGCTTATTTTAGAAAAAACAGCACGTTTTGGGGTTTTAAATCTGCTTTTTAACGCGTAAAACAGCATAAAACAATAAAATTTTTTTATTTTTCGTTTTTATTAATATTGCGTCTATTTGAAGGGATTTCAACGATCAAAAAATGCTTAAAAATGCTTATTTTAGCAAAACAGCACGTTTTGAGTTTTAATCTGCGTGTTTTAACGCGTAAAAACAGCATAAAAAAACGACGAAATTTTTATTATCTGGTTTTATTATTTGCGTCTATTTGAACGATGTCAACGACCAAAATGCTGAAAATGCTTATTTTAGCAAAACAGCACGTTTTGAACTGTGGCTCTGCGTTTTAACGAGTGCCCAGCATAAAACGACGAAATTTGCTATTATTCGTTTTTATTTTTATTGCGTCTATTTGAACGATTTCTACGATCTAAAATGCTTGAAAAATGCTTATTTTAGCAAAACAGCACGTTTTGAGCTTTTAATCTGCGTTTTACCCGCGTAAAACAGTACAAAACGCATTTTCTTCCAATTTTATTATTCGTTTTTATTAATAGCTGCTTCGATTTGAACGTTTTCAACGATCTAAAATGCTTGAAAATGCTTATTTTAGCAAAACAGCACGTTTTGAGCTTTAATCTGCGTTTTAACGCGTAAAACAGCATAAAACAACGAAATTCTTTTATTACCTTCGTTTTTATTACTAATATTGCGTCAATTTGAACGTGATTTCAACGATCTGAAAATGCTTTGAAAACCGCTTATTTTAGCAAAACAGCACGTTTTGAGTTTTCTAATCTGCGTTTTAACGCGCGTAAAACAGCATAAAACGACGAATTTTTATTATTCCGTTTTTATTAATATTGCTCTATTTGAACGATTTCGCCAAACTTATCTAAAATGCTTGAAAATGCTTATTTTAAGCAAAACAGCACGTTTTGAGCTTTGGGCCCGTGTTTTAACGCGTAAAACAGCATAAAAACGACGAATTTTTTATTATTCGTTTTTATTTTTATTGCGTTCATTTTAACGATTTCTCTACGATCTTAAAAATGCTTGAAAATGCTTATTTTAGCAAAACAGCACGTTTTGAGCTTTAATCTGCGTTTTAACGCGTAAAACAGCATGTAAACGACGCATATTATTCGTTTTTATTAATATTGTTTCGATTTTGAACGTTTTCAACGACCAAAAATGCTGAAAATGCTTATTTGAAGCAAAAAACAGCACGTTTTGAGCTTTAATCTGCGTTTTAACGCGTAAAACAGCATAAAAACAACGAAATTTTATTATTCGTTTTTATTAATATTGCGTCAATTTGAACGATTTCAACGATCTGAAAATGCTTTGAAAATGATTATTTTAGCAAAAACAGCAATGTTTTTGATTTCTAATCTGCGTTTTAACGCGTAAAACAGCATAAAAATGACGAATTTTTATTATCTGTTTTATTAATATTGCTTCCTATTTAAACGATTTCAACGATTCAAATGCTTTGAAATGTTATATTTTAGCAAAACAGCATCGTTTTGAGTTTTAATCTGCGTTTTAACGCGTAAAACAGCATAAAACGACGAAATTTTTATTATTCGTTTTTATTACTATTGCGTCTATTTGAACGATTTCAACGATCTAAAATGCTTGAAAATGCTTATTTTAAAGCAAAAACAGCACGTTTTGAGCTTTAATCTGCGTTTTAACGCGTAAAAACAAAAGCATAAACGACGAATTTTTATTATTCGTTTTTTATTAATATTGTTTATTTGAACGATTTCAAACTTACCCAAAATGCTTGAAAATGCTTATTTTAGCAAAAACAGCACGATTTGAGTTTCTAATCTGCGTTTTAACGCGTAAACAAAGCATAAAACGACGAAATCATTATTATTCGTTTTTGCTAATATTGCGTCTATTTGAACAATTTCAACGATCTAAAATGTGCTTGAAAATGCTTTATTTTAGCAAAACAGTACGTTTTGAGCTTTAATCTGCGTTTTACCCGCGTAAAACATCAGTAAAAAACGATCAATTTTTATTGTCTGTTTTTTATTAATATTGCTTCTATTTGAACGATTTCAATGATCTAAAATGCTTAAAAATGCTTATTTTAGCAAAACAGCACGTTTCTGAGCTTAAATCTGCGTTTTAACGCGTAAAACAGCATAAAAAACGACGAAATTTTTATTATCTTTCGTTTTGGTTAATATTGCTTCTATTTGAATGATTTCAACGATCTAAAATGCTTGAAAATGCTTATTTTGTGTTGTTAATGTAAGCTCTTTTGAGCTGTAATCTGCGTTTTAACGTAAAACAGCATAAAAACGACGAATTTTTATTATTCGTTTTTTATTAATATTGTACCATTTGGAACGATTTCAACGATCTAAAATGCTTGAAAATGCTTATTTTAGCAAAACAGCACGTTTTGAGCTTTAATCAGCGTTTTAACGCGTAAAACAGCATAAAAACGACGAAATTTTTATTATTCGTTTTTATTAATATTGCGTCTATTTGAACGATTTCGCAACGACGCTGCAATGTTTGAAAATGCTTATTTTAGCAAAAACAGCACGTTTTGAGCTTTAATCAGCGTTTTAACGCGTAAACAGCATAAAAACGACGAAATTTTGCCTGCTTTTATTAATATTGTTTTTATTTGAACGATTTCAACGATCTAAAATGCTTGAAAATGAAATTTTTAGCAAAACAGCCGTTTGGGGCTTTTATTCCCTTTTTTTAACGCGTAAAAAAACCCATGGACGGGAAATGGTTATTTTTTGTTTTTATTAATATTGCTTTATTGAACAATTTAAACGATCTAAAATGCAAAAACCTTATTTTAGAAAAAACAGCACTTTTTGAGTTTTTAAATCTGCTTTTTAACGCGTAAAACATCAAAAAAAACGGGGGTTTTTTTTTCTTTTTTTATTAATATTGCTTCTTTTTAAAAAACGATTTCAACGATCTAAAATGCTTGAAAATGCTTATTTTAGCAAAAAAAAGCACTTTTTGAGTTTTTAATCTGCTTTTTAACGCGAAAAACTGCATTAAAAACGACGAAATTTTTTTATTCTTTTTTTATTAATATTGCTTCTATTTGAACGTTTTTCTGCGATCTAAAATGCTTAAAAATCTTATTTTAGCAAAACAGCACTTTTGGGGAGTTTTTAAATCTGCTTTTTAAGGGTAAAACAGCATAAAACGACAAAATTTAATTATTCTTTTTTTATTAATTTTTGTTATTTTGAACGATTTAAACGATCTAAAATGTTTGAAAATGTTTTTTTTAGCAAAACGGCACTTTTTGGGGCTTTTAATCTGCTTTTTTAACGCCTAAAACGGCAAAAAAACGACGAATTTTTATTATTCTTTTTTATTAATATTGCGTTTTATTTGAACGTTTTTTAAAGCGACCCAAAAATGCTTAAAAAATGCATATTTTAGCAAAACAGCACTTTTTTGAGTTTTTTCAGCTTTTTTAAGCGAAAAACAAAAAAAACGGCAAAATTTTATTATTCTTTTTTTAATATTGTGTCTTTGAACGTTTCCCAACGATAAAAAATGCGAAAATGCTTATTTTGGAAAAACCCAGCACTTTTTTGGGGCTTTAATTTTCTTTTTAACGCGAAAAACAGCAAAAAAATGACGATTTTTTTTTTTTTTCCCTTTTTTTATTAATATTCCCGTCTTTTGGAACATTTCAACGATCTAAAATGCTTGAAAAGGGGATTTTAGCAAAACGGCACTTTTTGGAGCAATCGGCGTTTTAACGCGTAAAACGGCAAAAAAACGACGAAAATTATTCGTTTTTTAAATTTTATTGGCCTTTTGAAGGGTTCCCGCCCAAATGTTAAAATACTTATTTTAGAAAACGGGCACGTTTTGAGTTTTTAATCCCCTTTTTTAACGCGTAAAACAGCAAAAAAACGACAATTTTTTTTATTCTTTTTTATTAATATTGCTTCTTTTTGAACGATTTCAACGATCTAAAAGGGCGAAAATGCTTATTTTAGCAAAACAGCACGTTTTGAGCAATCTGCGTTTTAACGCGATGAAACAGCATAAAACGACGAAAATTTTATTATTCGTTTTTCTTAATGGCTACGTCTATTTGAACGATTTCAACGATCTAAAATGCTTGAAAATGCTTATTTTAGCAAAACAGCACGTTTTGAGCTTTTATTCTGCGTTTAACGCGTAAAACAGCGCATAAAAACGACGAAATTTTATTATTCGTTTTATTTTTTATTTGCGTCTATTTGAACGATTTCAACGATCTAAAAATGTGAAAATGCTTATTTTAGCAAAACAGCACGTTTGAGCTTTTAATCTGCGTTTAACGCGTAAAACAGCATGAAACGACGGGTGCATTATTCGTTTTTATTAATATTTAGCTTCTGAAGACGATTTCAACGATCAAATGCTTGAAATGCTTGTTGCAGCAAAACGGCACGTTTTGAGCTTTAATCTGCGTTTTAACGCGTAAAACAGCATAAAAGTGACGATTTTTTATTATTCGTTTTTTATTGTATTGCTTCTATTTAAACGATTTCGGCAGTCTAGAATGCTTGAAAATACTTATTTTCGCAAACAGCGCAGTTTTGAGCTTTTAATCTGCGTTTTAACGCGTAAAACAGCATAAAACGACGAAATTTTATTATTCGTTTTTATTAATATTGCTTATATATTTGAACGATTTCCAGCGATCGCAAAATGCTTGAAAATGCTTATTTTAGCAAAACAGCACGTTTGAGGCTTTTAATGCCGTTTTAACGCCTAAAACAACATAAAACGACGAATTTTTATTATTCGTTTTGTTAATATTTAACGTCTATTTGAACGATTTCAACGATCTAAATGCTTGAAGTCATGTGCAGCAAAAACAGCGTTTGAGGCTTTAATCAGCGTTTTTAACGCGTAAAACGTATAAAACGACGGAAATTTTTATTATTCGTTTTTGGTAATATTGTGTCTATTTGAACGATTCAACAGTCTAAAATGTAACGAAAATGCGTACAGCAAAACAGCACGTTTTAGGCGCAATCTGCGTTTTAACGCGTAAAACAGCATAAAAACGACGAATTTTTATTATTCGTTTTTTTTATTAATGTTGCTTCTGTTGAACGGTTCCGGCGATCACAAATGGCGAAATGCTTACATTTTAGCGGAAACGGCGTTTTGAGGAGCTTTAATCTGCGTTTTAACGCGTGAAACGGCTTTATAAAACGGCGAAAATTTTGATACATTGCGTTTTTCTTAATATTGCGTCTATTTGAACGGTTTCAGCTTGATCTAAAATGCTTGAAAATGCTTATTTTAGCAAAACAGCACGTTTTGAGAACATTCGCCGCGTTTAACATAAAACAGCATAAAACGACGAAATTTTTATTATTCGTTTTATTTTGTTGGCGTCTGTTGAACGGTTTCAACGATCTAAAATGCTTGAAAATGCTTATTTTAGCTTTTGCAAAACGGTTTAGCTAACGTTTAAAACGCGAAACAGAAAAAATTACGTTTTGTATTATTGTTTTTATTAAATTTTCAATTAAAAGTTTAAAATCTATGCAAAAGTTATTTTAGCAAATCCTTTTTAAGCTTAACCGTTTAACGCAAAAACGATACGTTTTTTTAAATTCTTTTTTTTAAATAGTTAAATTTGAAACATTTCAACGACATGCTTAAAAATGCTTATTTTAGCAAAACAACACTTTTTGAGTTTTTAATCTGCTTTTTAACGCCTAAAACAACATAAAAACGACAATTTTTATTATTTGTTTTTATTAATATTGCGTCTATTTGAACGATTTCAACGACCCTAAAATGCTTGAAAATGCTTTTTTTAGCAAAACAGCACGTTTTGAGCTTTAATCAGCTTTTTAACGCGTAAAACACCCCAAAAACACGAAATTTTTATTATTCGTTTTTATTAATATGCGTCTATTTGAACGATTTCAACGATCTAAAATGCTTGAAAATGCTTTTTTGCAAAACAGCCGTTTTGAGCTTTAATCTGCGTTTTAACCGTAAAACAGCATAAAAACGACGAATTCTTTATTATTCGTTTTTATTAATATTGCTTCTATTTGAACGATTTCAACGATCTAAAATGCTTAAAAATGCTTATTTTAGCAAAACAGCACGTTTTGAGCTTTAATCGCGTTTTAACGCGTAAAACAGCATAAAACGATGAAATTTTTATTATTCGTTTTTTATTAATTGCGTCTATTTGAACGATTTCAACGATCTAAAATGCTTGAAAATGCTTATTTTAGCAAAACAGCACGTTTTGAGCTTTAATCTGCGTTTTAACGCGTAAAACAGCATAAAAGGGCGAAATTTTTATTTCGTTTTTATTAATATTGCGTCTTTTGAACGATTTCAACGATCTAAAATGCTTGAAAATGTTTATTTTAGCAAAACAGCCGTTTTGAGCTTTATTCGCGTTTTAACGCGTAAACAGCATAAACGACAAAAATTTTTTATTATTCGTTTTTTTTTTATTGCGTCTATTTGAACGATTTCAACGATCTAAAATGCTTGAAAATGCTTTTTTTAGCAAACAGCACGTTTTGAGCTTTTAATCTGCGTTTAACGCCTAAAACAGCATAAAACGACGAATTTTTATTATTCTTTTTTATTAATATTGCGTCTATTTGAACGTTTCAACGATCAAAATGCTTGAAAATGCATATTTTAGCAAAACAGCACGTTTTGAGCTTTAATCAGCGTTTTAACGCGAAAAAACAGCATAAAACGACAAAATTTTTTTATTATTCGTTTTTTTAAATTATTATTGTCTATTTGAACGATTCCAACGATCTAAAATGCTTGAAAATGCTTATTTTGCAAAACAGCACGTTTTGAGCTTTTAATCTGCGTTTTAACGCTAAAACAATAAAACGACGAATTTTTATTATTCGTTTTTATTAATATGCTTCTATTTGAACGATTTCAACGATCTAAAATGCTTGAAAATGCTTATTTTAGCAAAACAGCACGTTTTGAGCTTTAATCTGCGTTTTAACGCGTAAAACAGCAAAAAAAACGAAAATTTTTATTATTCTTTTTATTAATATTTGCTTCTATTTGAACGATTTCAACGATCTAAAATGTGAAAATGCTTTTTTGCAAAACAGCGTTTGAGTTTTTAATCTGCGTTTTAACGCGTAAAACAGCATAAAAGACGAAATTTTATTTTTCGTTTTTATTAATATTGCTTTATTTGAACGATTTCAACGATCTAAAATGCTTGAAAATGCTTATTTTAGCAAAACAGCACGTTTTGAGTTTTAATCTGCGTTTTAACGCGTAAAACAGCATAAAACGACGAATTTTTTTATTCGTTTTTTTAATATTGCTTCTATTTGAACGATTTCAAGATCTAAAAATGCTTAAAATGCTTTATTTTAGCAAAACAGCACTTTTTGAGTTTTAAATTGCGTTTTAACGCGTAAAACAGCATAAAACGACGAAATTTTTTATTATTCTTTTTTATTAATATTGCTTCTATTTGAATGATTTCAACGATCTAAAATGCTTGAAAATGTTATTTTAGCAAACAGCACGTTTTGAGCTTAATCTGCGTTTAACGCGTAAAAGCATAAAAACGGAATTTTTATTTTCGTTTTTATTAATATTGCTTCTATTTGAACGATTTCAACGATCTAAAATGCTTAAAATGCTTATTTTAGCAAAACAGCACGTTTTGAGCTTTAATCGCGTTTTAACGCGAAAAACAGAAAAAAAAAACGACGAAATTTTTATTATTCGTTTTTTTATTAATATTCTCTATTTGAAGATTTCAACGATCTAAAATGCGGGAAAAGCTATTTTAGCAAAACAGCACGTTTTGACAATCTGCGTTTAACGGTAAAACAGCAAAACGACGAATTTTTTATTATTGTTTTTATTAATATTCTTCTATTTGAACGATTTCAAAAACTAAAATGCTTGAAAATGTTTATTTTAGAAAACAGCACGTTTGAGCTTTAATCTGCGTTTTAACGCGTAAAACAGCTATAAAACACGAAATTTTTATTATTCGTTTTTATTAATATGCGTCTTTTGAACGTTTTCCCAACGATCTAAAATGCTTGAAAATGCTTATTTACAAAACAGCACGTTTTGAGCTTTAATCTGCGTTTTAAGGCGTAAAAGCATAAAACGGAAAATTTTTATTATTCGTTTTTATTAATATTGCTTTTTTTTGAACGATTTTCAACGATCTAAAATGCTTGAAAATGCTTATTTTAGCAAAACAGCGTTTTGACTTTATTCTGCGTTTTAAGGGTAAACACATAAAACACGAATCTTATTATTCGTTTTTTATTAATATTGCGTCTATTTGAACGGATTTCAACGATCTAAAATGCTGAAAATGCTTATTTTAGCAAAACACCGTTTTGAGCTTTAATCTGCGTTTTAACGCGTAAACATCAAAAAAATGACGAATTTTTTATTATTCGTTTTTATTAATATTGCTTTATTTAAACGATTTCAACGATCAAAAAAATGCTTGAAATGCTTATTTTGAAAACAGCACGTTTTGAGTTAATCGGGTTTTTAACGCTTAAAACACATAAAAGACGATTTTTATTTCGTTTTTATTAATATGCTCTATTAAACAATTTCAACGATCTAAATGCTTGAAAATGTTTTATTTTAGCAAAAAAGCACGTTTGAGCTTTAATCTGCGTTTTAACGCGTAAAACAGCATAAAAAGCAAAATCTTATTATTCGTTTTTATTAATATTGCTCTATTTAACAATTCAACGATCAAAATGCTTAAAAAATGCTTATTTTAAAAAAAACAGCACGTTTTGATTTTTAATCTGCGTTTTAAGGGTAAAACATCATAAAAACGCGAATTTTTATTATTCGTTTTTTTATTATTTCTTCTATTTAACGATTTCAACAAAATCTAAAATGCTTGAAAATGTTTATTTTAGCAAAACAGCACTTTTTGAGGCTTTAATCGCGTTTTAACGCGTAAAACACATAAAAACGACGAATTTATTATTCGTTTTTATTAATATTGCTTCTATTTGAAATTTCAACGATCTAAAATGCTTGAAAATGCTTATTTAGCAAAACAGCATTTTGAGTTTTAATCTGCGTTTTTAACGCGAAAAACATCATAAAACGACGAATTTTTATTATTCGTTTTTATTAATATTGTTTTCTATTTGAAGATTTCAAAATCAAAAAATGCTTGAAAATGTTTATTTTAGCAAAACAGCACTTTTTGAGTTTTTAATCGCGTTTTAACGCGTAAAACATCATAAAAACGACGAATTTTTATTATTGTTTTTTTTAAATTGTTTCTATTTGAATGATTTCAACGATCTAAAATGCTTGAAAATGCTTATTTTAGCAAAACAGCACGTTTTGAGCTTAATCTGCGTTTTAACGCGTAAAACACATAAAACGACGAATTTTTATTATTCTTTTTTTTATTAATATTGCGTCTATTTGAACGATTTCAACATCTAAAATGCTTGAAAATGTTTTTTAGCAAAACAGCACGTTTTGACTTTAATCAGCGTTTAACGCGTAAACACATAAAACGACGAATTTTTATTATTCGTTTTTATTAATATTGCTCTATTTGAAGATTTCAACGATCTAAAATGCTTGAAAATGCTTATTTTAGCAAAACAGCACGTTTTGAGCTTAATCTGCGTTTTAACGCGTAAAACGCATAAAACGACGAATTTTTATTATTCGTTTTTTTATTAATATTGCTCTATTTGAACGATTTAAAATCTAAAAATGCTTGAAAATGTTTATTTTTAGCAAAACAGCACGTTTTGAGTTTTTAATCTGCGTTTTAACGCGTAAAACACATAAAAACAAAAATTTTATATTCGTTTTTTTAAATATTGCGTCTATTTGAACGATTCCAACGATCTAAAATGCTTGAAAATGCTTATTTTAGCAAAACAGCACGTTTTGACTTTAATCTGCGTTTTAACGCGTAAAACAGAAAAAAATACGAATTTTTATATTCGTTTTTTATTAATATTGCGTCTATTTGAACGTTTAACGATCTAAAATGCTGAAAATGTTATTTTAGCAAAACAGCACGTTTTGAGCTTTTAATCTGCGTTTTAACGCGTAAAACAGCATAAAACGCCCAATTTTTATTATTCGTTTTTTTATTAATATTGCGTCTATTTGTTCAACGATCTAAAATGCTTGAAAATGCTTATTTTAGCAAAACAGCACGTTTTGAGCTTTTATTCTGCGTTTTAACGCGTAAAACAGCATAAAACGACAATTCTTATTATTCGTTTTTATTAATATTGCTCTATTTGAACGATTTCAACGATCTAAAATGCTTAAAATGCTTATTTTAGCAAAACAGCACGTTTTGAGCTTTAATCTGCGTTTTAACGCGTAAAACACATAAAAAGACGAATTTTTATTATTCGTTTTATTAATATTGCTCTATTTAAACGATTTCAACGATCTAAAATGCTTGAAAATGCTTATTTTAGCAAAACAGCACGTTTTGAGCTTTAATCTGCGTTTTAACGCGTAAAACAGCATAAAATGACAATTTTTTATTATTCGTTTTTATTAATATTGCTTCTATTTAACGATTTCAACGATCTAAAATGCTTGAAAATGCTTATTTTAGCAAAACAGCACGTTTTGAGCTTTAATCTGCGTTTTAACGCGTAAAACAGCATAAAAACGAGAATTTTTTTTATTATTCGTTTTTATTAATATTGCTTCTATTTAACGATTTCAACGATCTAAAATGTTGAAAATGCTTATTTTTAGCAAACAGCACGTTTTGAGCTTTAATCTGCGTTTTAACGCGTAAAAACATAAAAACGACGAATTTTTATTATTCGTTTTTATTAATATTGCTTCTATTTGAACAATTTCAACGATCTAAAATGCTTGAAAATGCTTATTTTAGCAAAAAGCACGTTTTGAGCTTTTAATCAGCGTTTTAACGTAAAACAAATAAAAACGACGAATTTTATTATTCGTTTTTATTAATATTGCGTCTATTTGAACGATTTCAACGATCTAAAATGCTTGAAAATGCTTATTTTAGCAAAAAACGTTTTGAGCTTTAATCCGTTTTAACGCGTAAAACAGCATAAAAACGACGAAATTTTTTATTCGTTTTTTTTAATATTGTGTCTATTTGAACGATTTCAACGATCTAAAATGCTTGAAAATGCTTATTTTAGCAAAACAGCACGTTTTGAGCTTTAATTCTGCGTTTTAACGCGTAAAAAACATAAAAAATTTTTTATTCGTTTTTATTAATATTGCTTCTATTTGAAACGATTTCTACGATCTAGAATGCTTGAAAATGCTTATTTTAGCAAAACAGCACGTTTTGAGCTTTAATCTGTTTTAACGTAAAACTACTAAAACGAGAAATTTTACATTATTTTTTATTAATTTGCTTCTTTTGAACGATTTCAACGATCTAAAATGCTTGAAATGCTTATTTTAGCAAAACAGCCGTTTTGAGCTTTAATCAGCGTTTTAACGCGTAAAACAGCATAAAACGACGAAATTTTATTATTCGTTTTTATTAATATGCGTCTATTTGAACGATTTCAACGATCTAAAATGCTGAAAATGCTTATTTTGAAAACAGCACGTTTTGAGCTTTAATCAGCGTTTAACGCGTAAAACAGCATAAAATGACGATTTTTTATTATTCGTTTTTATTAATATTGCTTCTATTTAACGATTTCAACGATCTAGAATGCTTGAAAATGCTTATTTAGCAAAACAGCACGGTTTGAGCTTTAATCTGCGTTTTAACGCGTAAAACAGCATAAAACGACGAAATTTTATTATTCGTTTTTATTAATATTGCTTATATTTGAACGATTTCAACGATCTAAATGCTGAAAATGCTTATTTTAGCAAAACAGCACGTTTGAGCTTTAATCTGCGTTTTAACGCAAAAAATAGACGAATTTTTTTATTCGTTTTTTAATATTGCGTTATTTGAACGATTTCAACGATCTAAAATGCTTGAAAATGCATATTTTAGCAAACAGCACGTTTGAGCTTTAATCAGCGTTTTAACGCGTAAAACAGCATAAAAACGAAATTTTTATTATTGTTTTTTTTTATTTGAAGTCTATTTGAACGATCCAAGATCTAAAATGCTTGAAAATTATTTAGCAAAACAGACGGTTTAACTGTTTAACGCGTAAAACAGCATAAAATACGTTTTTTTATTATTGTTTTATTATTTGTTCTATTTAAACATTTCAACGATTATTTGAAAAGCTATTTTTCGCAAACAGCACGTTGATTAATCTGCGTTTTAACGCGTAAACACATAAAACGACAAATTTTTATTATTCGTTTTTATTAATATTGCTTATATTTGAACGATTTCAAACAAAGGGAAATTTTTTAGCAAAACAGCGGAGTTTATTCGTTTTACCTAAACATAAACCCAATTTTATATCTAAATTTGAAACTTTTTTAAAAAAATTTTTCTAAAGGGCCCA